>NC_047119.1:12891184-13196184 GCF_902500255.1 Thalassophryne amazonica
GTGGCCCATGGTGGCGGTGGGGTTATGGTATGTGCAGGCGTCTGTTATTAATCAATCAATCAATCAATTTTATTTATATAGCGCCAAATCACAACAAACAGTTGCCCCAAGGCGCTTTATATTGTAAGGCAAGGCCATACAATAATTACGGAAAAACCCCAATGGTCAAAACGACCCCCTGTGAGCAAGCACTTGGCGACAGTGGGAAGGAAAAACTCCCTTTTAACAGGAAGAAACCTCCAGCAGAACCAGGCTCAGGGAGGGGCAGTCTTCTGCTGGGACTGGTTGGGGCTGAGGGAGAGAACCAGGAAAAGACATGCTGTGGAGGGGAGCAGAGATCAATCACTAATGATTAAAAGCAGAGTGGTGCATACAGAGCAAAAAGAGAAAGAAACACTCAGTGCATTATGGGAACCCCCCAGCAGTCTAAGTCTATAGCAGCATAACTAAGGGATGGTTCAGGGTCACCTGATCCAGACCTAACTATAAGCTTTAGCAAAAAGGAATTTTTTTAAGCCCACATCTCAACACATCTCAAGCTCTTGCTTGCCTCTACTGGTGGTTGGCTCTCACTGCGGTATAGTATCACTTCCTGTTCCGGAGCACTGCGGTGTTTTTCTGTATCTGTTAGCTGTTTAATCTGCGCAGTTAGATTGATCTAGTTATCTAGATTACGATTTGTTTCCCAGTGTAATCTTTACGTGCCTTAACTAAAGCACTCCTTCCGCTGAATCACCTCTAAATTATTTACACATTATTCACTTTGCGTGTTTTTAGGAATCCGCTAGCTTAGCGTAGCTACTAGCTCTTAGCCGATTTAGCATGGCAGCTTCTCCTGTCTCTCCCACACTTTTCTGCTCTGGGTGTGAAATGTTTAGTTATTCCTCGGCCTCCTTTAGCAGTAACGGTACTTGTAATAAGTTTAGCTTATTCGTAGCTCTGGAGGCCAGGCTGTGCGAATTGGAGACTCGGATCCGCACCGTGGAAAATTCTACAGCTAGCCAGGCCCCTGTAGTCGGTGTGGACCGAGGTAGCTTAGCCGCCGTTAGTTACCCCCTGGCAGATCCCGAACAGCCGGGAAAGCAGGCTGACTGGGTGACTGTGAGGAGGAAGCGTAGTTCTAAACAGAAGCCCCGTGTACACCGCCAACCCGTTCACATCTCTAACCGTTTTTCCCCACTCGACGACACACCCGCCGAGGATCAAACTCTGGTTATTGGCGACTCTGTTTTGCGAAATGTGAAGTTAGCGACACCAGCAACCATAGTCAATTGTCTTCCGGGGGCCAGAGCAGGCGACATTGAAGGAAATTTGAAACTGCTGGCTAAGGCTAAGCGTAAATTTGGTAAGATTGTAATTCACATCGGCAGTAATGACACCCGGTTACGCCAATCGGAGGTCACTAAAATTAACATTAAATCGGTGTGTAACTTTGCAAAAACAATGTCGGACTCTGTAGTTTTCTCTGGGCCCCTCCCCAATCAGACCGGGAGTGACATGTTTAGCCGCATGTTCTCCTTGAATTGCTGGCTGTCTGAGTGGTGTCCAAAAAACGAGGTGGGCTTCATAGATAATTGGCAAAGCTTCTGGGGAAAACCTGGTCTTGTTAGGAGAGACGGCATCCATCCAACTTTGGATGGAGCAGCTCTCATTTCTAGAAATCTGGCTAATTTTCTTAAATCCTCCAAACAGTGACTATCCAGGGTTGGGACCAGGAAGCAGAGTTGTAGTCTTACGCACCTCTCTGCAGCTTCTCTCCCCCTGCCATCCCCTCATTACTCCATCCCCGTAGAGACGGTGCCTGCTCCCAGACTACCAATAACCAGCAAAAATCTATTTAAGCATAAAAATTCAAAAAGAAAAAATAATATAGCACCTTCAACTGCACCACAGACTAAAACAGTTAAATGTGGTCTATTAAACATTAGGTCTCTCTCTTCTAAGTCCCTGTTGGTAAATGATATAATAATTGATCAACATATTGATTTATTCTGCCTTACAGAAACCTGGTTACAGCAGGATGAATATGTTAGTTTAAATGAGTCAACACCCCCGAGTCACACTAACTGTCAGAATGCTCGTAGCACGGGCCGGGGCGGAGGAATAGCAGCAATCTTCCATTCCAGCTTATTAATTAATCAAAAACCCAGACAGAGCTTTAATTCATTTGAAAGCTTGACTCTTAGTCTTGTCCATCCAAATTGGAAGTCCCAAAAACCAGTTTTATTTGTTATTATCTATCGTCCACCTCGTCGTTACTGTGAGTTTCTCTGTGAATTTTCAGACCTTTTGTCTGACTTAGTGCTTAGCTCAGATAAGATAATTATAGTGGGCGATTTTAACATCCACACAGATGCTGAGAATGACAGCCTCAACACTGCATTTAATCTATTATTAGACTCTATTGGCTTTGCCCAAAAAGTAAATGAGTCCACCCACCACTTTAATCATATCTTAGATCTTGTTCTGACTTATGGTATGGAAATAGAAGACTTAACAGTATTCCCTGAAAACTCCCTTCTGTCTGATCATTTCTTAATAACATTTACATTTACTCTGATGGACTACCCAGCAGTGGGGAATAAGTTTCATTACACTAGAAGTCTTTCAGAAAGCGCTGTAACTAGGTTTAAGGATATGATTCCTTCTTTATGTTCTCTAATGCCATATACCAACACAGTGCAGAGTAGCTACCTAAACTCTGTAAGTGAGATAGTTTTACATCCTCATTGAAGACAACTTTGGATGCTGTAGCTCCTCTAAAAAAGAGAGCTTTAAATCAGAAGTGCCTGACTCCGTGGTATAACTCACAAACTCGTAGCTTAAAGCAGATAACCCGTAAGTTGGAGAGGAAATGGCGTCTCACTGATTTAGAAGATCTTCGCTTAGCCTGGAAAAAGACTCTGTTGCTCTATAAAAAAGCCCTCCGTAAAGCTAGGACATCTTTCTACTCATCACTAATTGAAGAAAATAAGAACAACCCCAGGTTTCTTTTCAGCACTGTAGCCAGGCTGACAAAGAGTCAGAGCTCTATTGAGCTGAGTATTCCATTAACTTTAACTAGTAGTGACTTCATGACTTTCTTTGCTAACAAAATTTTAACTATTAGAGAAAAAATTACTCATAACCATCCCAAAGACGTATCGTTATCTTTGGCTGCTTTCAGTGATGCCGGTATTTGGTTAGACTCTTTCTCTCCGATTGTTCTGTCTGAGTTATTTTCATTAGTTACTTCATCCAAACCATCAACATGTTTATTAGACCCCATTCCTACCAGGCTGCTCAAGGAAGCCCTACCATTATTTAATGCTTCGATCTTAAATATGATCAATCTATCTTTGTTAGTTGGCTATGTACCACAGGCTTTTAAGGTGGCAGTAATTAAACCATTACTTAAAAAGCCATCACTTGACCCAGCTATCTTAGCTAATTATAGGCCAATCTCCAACCTTCCTTTTCTCTCAAAAATTCTTGAAAGGGTAGTTGTAAAACAGCTAACTGATCATCTGCAGAGGAATGGTCTATTTGAAGAGTTTCAGTCAGGTTTTAGAATTCATCATAGTACAGAAACAGCATTGGTGAAGGTTACAAATGATCTTCTTATGGCCTCGGACAGTGGACTCATCTCTGTGCTTGTTCTGTTAGACCTCAGTGCTGCTTTTGATACTGTTGACCATAAAATTTTATTACAGAGATTAGAGCATGCCATAGGTATTAAAGGCACTGCGCTGCGGTGGTTTGAATCATATTTGTCTAATAGATTACAATTTGTTCATGTAAATGGGGAATCTTCTTCACAGACTAAAGTTAATTATGGAGTTCCACAAGGTTCTGTGCTAGGACCAATTTTATTCACTTTATACATGCTTCCCTTAGGCAGTATTATTAGACGGTATTGCTTAAATTTTCATTGTTACGCAGATGATACCCAGCTTTATCTATCCATGAAGCCAGAGGACACACACCAATTAGCTAAACTGCAGGATTGTCTTACAGACATAAAGACATGGATGACCTCTAATTTCCTGCTTTTAAACTCAGATAAAACTGAAGTTATTGTACTTGGCCCCACAAATCTTAGAAACATGGTGTCTAACCAGATCCTTACTCTGGATGGCATTACCCTGACCTCTAGTAATACTGTGAGAAATCTTGGAGTCATTTTTGATCAGGATATGTCATTCAAAGCGCATATTAAACAAATATGTAGGACTGCTTTTTTGCATTTACGCAATATCTCTAAAATCAGAAAGGTCTTGTCTCAGAGTGATGCTGAAAAACTAATTCATGCATTTATTTCCTCTAGGCTGGACTATTGTAATTCATTATTATCAGGTTGTCCTAAAAGTTCCCTAAAAAGCCTTCAGTTAATTCAAAATGCTGCAGCTAGAGTACTAACGGGGACTAGAAGGAGAGAGCATATCTCACCCATATTGGCCTCTCTTCATTGGCTTCCTGTTAATTCTAGAATAGAATTTAAAATTCTTCTTCTTACTTATAAGGTTTTGAATAATCAGGTCCCATCTTATCTTAGGGACCTCGTAGTACCATATCACCCCAATAGAGCGCTTCGCTCTCAGACTGCAGGCTTACTTGTAGTTCCTAGGGTTTGTAAGAGTAGAATGGGAGGCAGAGCCTTCAGCTTTCAGGCTCCTCTCCTGTGGAACCAGCTCCCAATTCAGATCAGGGAGACAGACACCCTCTCTACTTTTATGATTAGGCTTAAAACTTTCCTTTTTGCTAAAGCTTATAGTTAGGGCTGGATCAGGTGACCCTGAACCATCCCTTAGTTATGCTGCTATAGACGTAGACTGCTGGGGGGTTCCCATGATGCACTGTTTCTTTCTCTTTTTGCTCTGTATGCACCACTCTGCATTTAATCACAGTCAGTCACAGTCAGTCAGAGCTGCGTGTCGTCAGAGTGAGCTGCAAAAAGTTTGTACCTGAGTTTTCAGAGGTGGTGTTTGTAGTTGCCATCTGCCACGCCGGTGTTTGCCAACCCGGACAGTGGGAATACCACCTCAACCGGCAACTTAGCCCCGCGACTGGACAGCAACAACGTCCGAGGCCCAACGTGGTGAATTCACTGAGGCCGCGCGCTGCGTCATTAGAACCGCGCGTCACGAGTGCCGCTTCCCCGAGGCCTCGTGCAGCCACCGCGCATCCATCAGCGCGGAAACACCGAGGCCGCGCGGGCACCAGCGAAGTGCAGATCCATCCCGGTGACAAACAACGCAGGCTGTTAACATCGGCGATCGACAAGCTGCTCATAAGCCGACCATGGGGCCTAAGAAGGTTCTGACAGCGGAGGAAGGTGACGATATTAAAAAATCTCTGGACTTTTTATCAGAGGAGATTTCTGTTGTGAAGCAGCAACAGAAATCAATCATGGATCTGGTGGAGGAGGTGAAGGCATTACGGCTCCAGAATGCCGAGAAAGACCGGCATCTGGTGCAGCTGGAAAATAGAGTGGCTGAATTGGAGCAGTACACCAGAATTAACGACGTCATCATCACAGGTCTTCACATCAAACCACGGTCCTACGCACGGGCGGTAACAGATGAGAGCAGAGGGGAGCCCAGTGAACAGGAGGTCAGCTCTGTGGAAAAACAGGTTGCTGATTTCCTCCTATCTAAAGGTATAGAAATGGATTTAAATAACATTGAAGCATGCCACCCTCTGCCCCGGAGAAATGACGGTGATAAACGAACCGTCATCATGAGATTCATCAACAGAAAACACAAAACAGCACTGTTAAAACAAGGAAGAAAACTGAAAGGGACAAACGTATTCATCAATGAACATCTCACCAAACGGAATGCCGACATCGCCAGGAAAGCACGCTTCTTGAAGAAACAGGGAAAAATCCAGCACACATGGACTTCAAACTGTAAAATATTCATCAAACTGAACGGATCACCAGAACAAGCAAAAGTCATGGCAATAAGGAACATCGAGGAGCTGGACAAATATGAACAATAGTGTTTCTTAAAGCGAGGATCTGGACAGATATGACCAATAAGGTATGAGGACACAAACACATCACAACACCATGACACAGACCAGAGGAACCTATTCATCTACTACCTATTCATCTACATCTGGAGACAAGAAGGATATAACTCAAAGGATTGCTGATCATGGAAAAGTAGAACTGAGAACATTTAAATACACAGACCACAATGTACTGGACTTGGAGCACGATATAGACCCGGACAATAATTTCTTCTCAAATATCAATGACAGTTGTTGCTATTATACAGATGAACAGTTTAAATCGGATCATTAAAACGGATAACAAATTATCAATAATCCATTTCAACAGCAGAAGTCTATATGCAAACTTTAACAACATTAAAGAATATTTAAGTCAGTTTAAAAAATATTTAACATAATTGCTATATCAGAAACATGGATCAATGAAGATAAAGGAATGGATTTTGAACGGGATGGATATGAATTTAATTGTGTAAACAGAAAAAAATAAGAGTGGAGGAGGAGTGGCTGTGTATGTGGATAAGAACATGGATTATAAAATAGTAGACAATATGACAACTGTGATTGATAACTATTAGAATGTATAACTATTGAAATATGTGAAGAAAAAAGCAAAAATGTATTAGTCAGCTGTATATTAGAGCACCAGGATCTAGTATTGAAACATTCACTGACTGTATGGGAAAAATGTTCTCAAAAACTAATCAAAAAACTGTGTTCATTTGTGGTGACTTAAATATTGATCTGCTCAATCCAAATAAGCATAAAATAACAGATGAATTTATCAGTATAAGTACAGTATGAGTTTATATCCAAAAATCACCAGGCCAAGCAGAATTACATCCCATAGTGCCACCTTAATTGATAATATATTCAGCAATGATATTGAGAATAACACTGTGAGTGGATTATTAATCAATGACATTAGTGATCATCTACCAGTTTTCATCGTTTATAATAGAAACCATCGGCGGAATCAGCCAGAGGAGAAAATAAATACAGGCGAGTGGCGGACAGAGGAAAACATGAACACACTAAAGAAGGATTTACAGGAGCAAAACTGGGAAAAGGTATACAGTGAAAGTGATGTTGATAGTGCATATGAAACTTTTTACAAATATTTACATCATTATATGATAAAAAATTGTCCAATTAAACAAGACTACAGAAAACAAAAATCCAAGCTCGACCATGGATGACGAAAGGGTTACGAAATGCATGTAATAAGAAAAATACACTGTATAGAGAATTCATAAAACTAAAGACTAAAGAGGCAGAAAATAGATATAAGAAATACAAAAATAGATTAACTAATATTATACGGGTATGTAGGAAGGAATATTATAGTAACATATTATATAATAACAAAAACAATATTAAAGGAATATGGGATATATTAAATAGCATTATCAAAAATGGTAATAAAAACAGAGTTACCCTCAGTATTTCATTGATAATAATGTCAAGAAGGAAAATAAGGATGAGGTAGTCAACGGTTTTATAATTTTTTTGTAATATTGGACCAAGCTTGGCAGAAAAAATTCCCGATTCCCAACCTGAGGATTGGGAGAATAATCTCATAGAAAGAAATCCTGTTCAATGTTCCTCACAGCAGTGGATGGAAATGAAATTATAGACATTGTGAATAATTGTAAATATAAAACATCTACCGATTTAAATGAAATTGATATGGTGGTGGTAAACAGGTCATTGAATGGATTGTAGAACCATTAACATACATCTGTAACTTATCATTTCAAACCGGTAAATTCCCAATCAAATGAAAATAGCTAAGGTTGTGCCGCTGTATAAGACTGGGGATAGACACCACTTCACAAATTATAGACCTGTTTCTTTGCTTCCACAATTTTCCAAATTATTAGAAAAGTTATTCAATAATAGATTAGACAAATTCATAAATAAACATAAATTACTTACTGATAGTCAATATGGATTCAGAGCACATAGTTCAACATCACTTGCATTAATAGAATCAGTTGAGGAGATTACAAACGCCATAGACCACAAATTACATTCAGGTTGGAATATTTATAGACCTTAAAAAGGCTTTTGATACAATCAATCATGACATATTAATCAGTAAACTTGAACAGTATGGGATTAGGGGTTGGTGTTGCACTGGGTGAGAAGCTACTTAAGTAACAGAAAACAGTTTGTGAAGTTGGGGGAATATACATCATCAGCTTGGACAATGCTTGTGGCGTCCCACAGGGGTCAGTATTGGGTCCAAAACTGTTTCTAATTTATATAAATGATATTGTCAATGTTTCCAAAATATTAAAATTAGTATTATTTGCAGATGACACAAGCATTTTTTGTTCAGGGGGGGATTTGCAGGAGTTATTGAGGAGGATCAGTATAGAAATGGGAAAATTGAAAATATGGTTTGACAGAAATAAATTATCATTAAACTTAAGTAAAACAAAATACATGTTATTTGGCTATTGTAATACAGACATACAGGTTCAGTTACAAGTCGAGGGGGTAGATATTGAAAGGGTACATGAAAATAAGTTTCTGGGGTGATAATAGATGATAAGATAAACTGGAAGACTCATATAAAACATATACAAAGTAAACTGTCAAGAAGCATTTCAGTTCTAAACAAAGCGAAACATATTCTGGACCACAACTCACTCCGCATTCTTTACTGCTCACTGGTTTTACCATATTTACAGTACTGTGCAGAGGTATGGGGTAATACTTATAAAGGTACAACACAATCACTATCAGTAATGCAGAAAAGAGCTATAAGAATTATTCATAATACTGGCTATAGAGATCATACAAATCCACTATTTTTACAATCCAAATTATTAAAATTCACAGACTTGGTTCATTTTCAAACAGTACAAATTGTGTATAAAGCAATAAACAATTTACTTCCAGCAAATATTAAAAATATGTTTTTTAACAGATCAGGGGATTACAGTCTGAGGGGGAAATTTAATTTAAAGCATCAGTGGGCACGAACAACATTAAAAGGTTTCTGTATTTCTGTCTGTGGGGTGAGGATGTGAACAGATTGGGAGTGGGGCTCAAGCAATGTCAAGCATGAACCAGTTCAAACAGCGGTACAAAAATATGGTTTTTTCTGGGTATAGGGAGGAGGAAGGGTAATGAGGGTTAGGGTGTTTTTGTTGTTTGCTTCGGCTTGTAATATATAGTATTTTGTATGTAAGTAGGTATGTGTAGGTGTATATTTATGTTTGTGTATATATACGTGTATATATGTATATGTGTATATATGTGTATGTTGATGTGTATATGTATGTGGTGTATATATATGTATATATATATATATTGATATCGGTTTAGGTGTGTAGGAATTTATGTGTATATGTGGCAAAGGGTATTACTGGTTGTGGGGAAGAAGGGGTAGGGATAAATAAGCTGATGCTTCACCCTACCCCTTTTCGGACATGTTGGGTACACAGTAGGAACTTTTTGTTGTTGTCTTTACTGATCTATCTTGTAATTGTTGTTGTATCAAATGTTCGAAATAAACAGTTTTCATTCATTCATTCATTCATTCATTCATTCATTCATTCATTCATTCATTCATTCATTCAATCATTAGTGATCAATCTCTGCTCCCCTCCACAGCATGTCTTTTTCCTGGTTCTCTCCCTCAGCCCCAACCAGTCCCAGCAGAAGACTGCCCCTCCCTGAGCCTGGTTCTGCTGGAGGTTTCTTCCTGTTAAAAGGGAGTTTTTCCTTCCCACTGTAGCCAAGTGCTTGCTCACAGGGGGTCGTATTGACTGTTGGGGTTTTACATAATTATTGTATGGCCTTGCCTTACAATATAAAGCGCCTTGGGGCAACTGTTTGTTGTGATTTGGCGCTATATAAAAAAAAAAAAAATGATTGATTGATTAATCTTAAAAGTAGAGAGGGTGTCTGTCTCCCTGATCCGAATTGGGAGCTGGTTCCACAGGAGAGGAGCCTGAAAGCTGAAGGCTTTGCCTCCCATTCTACTCTTACAAACCCTAGGAACTACAAGTAAGCCTGCAGTCTGAGAGCGAAGCGCTCTATTGGGGTGATATGGTACTATGAGGTCCCTAAGATAAGAAGGGACCTGATTATTCAAAACCTTATAAGTAAGAAGAAGAATTTTAAATTCTATTCTAGAATTAACAGGAAGCCAATGAAGAGAGGCCAATATGGGTGAGATATGCTCTCTCCTTCTAGTACCCGTCAGTACTCTAGCTGCAGCATTTTGAATTAACTGAAGGCTTTTCAGGGAACTTTTAGGACAACCTGATAATAATGAATTACAATAGTCACACAGGTGCATTTTATTGATGGCATTTTGCATGCACAGAGATACCGTGACGAGATCCTGAGGCCCATTGTTGTGCCATACATCCAAGAACATCACCTCATGTTGCAGCAGGATAATGCACGGCCCCATGTTGCAAGGATCTGTACACAATTCTGTGGACCAACATTCCACAGGCCACAATTGACAACCTGATCAACTCTATGGGAAGGAGATGTGTTGCACTGCATGAGGCAAATGGTGGTCACACTAGATACTGACTGGTATCCCCCCCCCCAATAAAACAAAACTGCACCTTTCAGAGTGGCCTTTTATTGTGGACAGTCTAAGGCACACCTGTGCACTAATCATGGTGTCTAATCAGCATCTTGGTATGGCACACCTGTGAGGTGGGACGGATTATCTCAGCAAAGGAGAAGTGCTCACTATCACAGATTTAGACTGGTTTGTGAACAATATTTGAGGGAAATGTTGATATTGTGTATGTGGAAAAAGTTTTAGATCTTTGAGTTCATCTCATACAAAATGGGAGCAAAACCAAAAGTGTTGCGTTTATATTTTTGTTGAGTATATATATATATATATATATATATATATATATATATATATATATATTCAAAAAAACAACAACAACAAAAAAAAAAACAGGAAACTGGTTCTTATGTTGCTTTAAATAAAAATCATTTTTATATGACATGACAGCTTAAATTGTCTCTGTAATATCAGACAGAGTATTCACATTTATCTGATGAAAACCAGGCGACTCTCTGCACTTAAATAGTCCTTCTCATGCTCTGTTTTATTTCATCAAAATCAAAAAGAAACATTTGTTCATCTTCCTAAGAGTACTGGCTCACTGGGCTATGACTGCTGGAGAAGTGAATTTTCAAGAAAATATGTGAATGAGTAACAAATCACAGTTGGTATCTCACTGAATTGGTGCTAACAACACATTAGCGCATGTCTCCCGAATGTCAGCCGATTAGCACATGGACTTGCGGCAAGTGCTACATCACATTTGAGTGGCACTCTTGCGAATGTCGAGCGCAGCCTTCACAGATTCAAAGATCTGCTGATTTGTCGTTCAATGTTATGTGGCACACTCACGGATGTCTAATGCTGCTCGTGGGTGAAATGATGAAACGTTCGCAAATAAAGTGCTCAGAATGGCTGTGGGCTGCTATTACCCTGCTATTATGTGAGCAGAGGCTGTGGAAATTCCCCTGACTGTACCCAGCAAGGAACAGCCTGTAAATAGTAATAATAATAATAATAATAATAATAATAATGCATAGTGTGGCTCCACAGAGCAGAAAATTGCGAACAAAGCTCTCATCCACTTGTAGAATGAATTCCTGCAGGATGAAATATGTAATGTCCAGTGGTCCACACCATCGAAGAGGTCCTGGATGCCACCGTCATGCATGCATCACCCACAATTGCCAGCCACAAGATGAAATATGTCCACCAGTCTATGCCTTCAAAGAAATCCTGGATGCCAATGTCATGCACTTTCCATTCTCCAGTACACGTCCTCCCGGGTTCTCAGGAATGACCAGTATTCATCCACTGCTGTGCCGAAGCCCAACTGTGTGGATGTTGCTGTTGTCCTCTATATAACAATTAAGGATAATTCCAGCTGCCGCGGACGGGTGTCCGGCCCACTGACCATGCGTGCATGCGAGTTGGCAGTTGAACCATGGATGGACTCGCTCGGCCACTTCCAGAAGCACTGTCTCTCCTCTCATATGTGATTCTCACAGGCAATGCCAGATCCTTATTTTTGTCTGCAGTCACTCACAGTGTAGTAAGTTGTGAACCCTTCATAAAGTTCTCTCACGGTACCGACATGTTATGAGTTGCAGGGACTACATTCAGAGGGCTTCCCAATGACTTTGAACTGTTCCAAACTCATAAAATGCTAGCGATGGCCTGCAGATCAAGCAAGCGGATAGGGACACCCAGCAAAGGATGTGGGGATTCTCATGATTTCCCTCATAAATGGACATTTGTAAGTCACTGCCCAGTGACATTAGCACTGTAAGGCAAACAGTAAAAGTTGAAAATCTTTGTTTTTGTGTCTTGGTGTGCCATACCCTTTCTATGAATACAATGGAACATGAATCAGTCACTTTGAAAAATATTCCAAAGTATTGTTTTTTGTTTGTTTTGATAATGGCGCTGACTCGTGACTGAAAGGTATTTCTCTGCATATGATCCAGTATTCAACTGCCTCGGTGTTGAGGACTTCAATGGCTGGAAAGGCCATGAGGATTTCATGTGGAAGATGGATAGATACTTTTGAGAGGTGGGGATGGATCAGCTGTCTGCCTGGGTAGTTGGTGCCCAGGACCCGACGCTGTCCCATGGTCTAATCTATGTTGCAATGTACACCACCAGTGTATGCTCCGATGCTTCACTTGACTTGATAATAGTTCATTTTGCTTTAGTTGCTTTTGTGAGTATGACTGTGCTCTTGCAGTTCACTGTCCCGTGTATGAACAGACCTCGTCACTGCAGAACTGTTCATGAGCTTTGAGTGACTTGTCATTTTTGACCTTTTTAGTGTGTAAGCATGTAGACAAACATAATACTTCTGAATTTCTCAAAATACAATCTGAATACTATTGCATGACTTCAAAATCAATTAGTGAAAATGAAGTATTTCAAACTAAAAATGGACACAACCACAAGTATTCATTTTTATACTTTTATATGATAAACTAATATGCGTATGCATGTCATTTACATTCTTCAGACTTTATTTTGAGTAAATGCTTCAGGGGAGCATTAGCATGGCAAAAACCTTTCAGAACCCCGCATTTTTAGGCATTTTTCTTTGTTTCTCACATGCTTGGAAAAACTCCTCACCATCTAACCATGTCCTTTAGGTCCTTCAGACTCTTTTTCAGTAAAATGGCTCTTGGGAGCATGAGCATGACTAAAACCTTTTATCTTCTGGGGTCTCTGCCCCCCCAGAACCCCTGCATTTTTAAGCATTTTCCTTATTTTGCCTTTCAGCTTCTGGAGGGGCTCTAATCCCATACTCTCCACCTTTTTAAGCTCTTTCCTTTTTTGCTTTTCATCTGACCCCCTAATGACAGCCCTCTTTACCACCTGCCACTTTAAGCATTTTTTAATGTAGATGTAAATTAATATTCAAAGTTTTCAGCTAATTGACAGTAGGGCTCTACAATATGGCCAAATTATCGTATCTCAATATCATCATATAAATTGTCATGTACAAGTAAATGTCACATATGGTATACACATGCTGTCCATATTCTTGAGCCATTAAGGTGGGTTGAGAGAGTTCCCATGGGATAAAAAAGCTTTTCAACCTCCCACCCCATCCCTCCCACTTTTTTTTTTTTTTTTTTAGATATTTAGGTGTACCTTAGTAAACACTAGTAGAGTTCCATCTTAGATTTGGAATGTATAATAGAAGATATACCTTACTCAATTTTCATATCAATATGATAAATGATATGACTATGATTTGACACAAAGTGCAGCAACAGTGAAAATTAAACATTCTTAAACAAAACAGTAATAATGCCACACTCATTTTGCACTCATCATAAGGTTAGGATACTGTGCCCTCCAAAAGCATTGGAACACTTGGAATTTCACACATTTTAATTTGTTTATGTCATTTTAAATACAAGAAATACAACAAAAATAAAGAATAAAAATTTCTAAAATTATCTTCCTCAAACTCAAACTGAAAGCAAATCTCTAAAAATGGATAAAACCTGTAAATAATAATCAGTTTTATTGCCAGTTTTCTTTAGACAAGTCAGGGGATGGAAACATGAACATTTCCAAGTCACTGAATATGTCTTGGACTTTATTTACATCAATTATGAAAAATACAAAAGTTTCTTTCACCAAAACATCAAATCTAGGCTTTCATATCAAATGTACTTTCTGTCAAATTGTAGGTGAACTTTCAGGTCTTCTTTTTAAGAAAATCCTCCTCTACACCACTTCTTCAGGAAGCTGGATTTATTATTATTATTATTATTATTATTATTATTATTATTATTATTATTATTATTATTATTAATTTATATCAAGTTGTAGAGATTTGCCTTCAGTCTGAGTTAAGGAAGATAATTTTAGAAAAAAAAAATCTATTTCAAATAGAATAAACAAATTAAAATGTGTGAAATACCAAGTGTTCCAATACTTTTGAGGGCAATTGAGAAACACTGAGGAGCAGCATCTTACATCTCATATATAGTGCAGCACATAAGAGAATATTTAGAGTGGAATCCTGCAAATGGTGATACAAGTATCAAATTTGGCACAAATAATTCATAGACATGAACTCTTTTGAAAAAATTGATTGGCCACTTGAATTTTCAATAGGCAGCCAGGTCGAAGTCAATTGAAGAATTACACAGGGGTCTAAATCAGGGGTGGGCAACTTGTTCCAGAAAGGGCCAAGAGGGTGCAGGTTTTCTTTGCCACCACTGACTCCACCAGGTGATTTCACTGATTAATATCACTTTGAGCAGATGGAATCAGTTAATCAGTGAAATCACCTGGTGGAGTCAGTGGCTGCAAATAAAACCTGCACCCTCTTAGCCCTTTCTGGAACAAGTTGTCCACCCCTGGTCTAAATTAAAAGATGCTCCAATCAGATAGAAAACTACACCACATTATTTGCGTGATGATAAAGATTCCAAAAAGGTATAGTTTGGACAATCTGTGACTGAATGTTATGGAGTTATGAGGTAAAAGCAGCAAGAATGGTGACAAAGGTCAGTTTCAGTTTGTACAGGGGTCAAAAGTTGCTCCATTAATTTTGCTCCAGCTGTATTTGTGCTGAATTTGATGATTGTATCACCATTTGAAGGATTGTTTCAGTTATCTGCTGCATTAATAAGCCAACAGAACCAGCTGCTGTCTGTTAGTTTAAACATGTGTACATAAGCCACCCAAATTAAAGGTCAAATGCTGCTTTTAACAACCTGAATCTCATTTCTGGCATAAAATACGATCGTTTACTCATCAATATAAATTTGGTGTGATTAGAAGTCCATAGTTCAAACGACGTGTTCAGTTCAAATCTGAAGCAAACATTTTTCTTCTTCTACTAAGGTGGATTAGAACTTTTTGTGGTACACAGCACAAACTACTGGACAGGAGGAACTTACCTGTCAATGTGACTCATTGATTTGAAAATGGAGCTCTTTCAACCAGATGTGTGTTTCCGTGACATGTCAATCATCTGTGTCCAATCAGATTTCAGGGGAGTCCAGTGAAACCCCGGCCTCCGCTCTAGCTCCACCCATGCCAGGGAGTGTTTGACATTTGAACATTTCCTGTTTCACTGTGACTGATAAATTGGCACTTCCTGTTTGAGTGTGAGCTTGCCACTGAGTTCCCACGAGATTCCATGGGATCTCATCTGTCAATTCAGGAAGTGTTTGACATTTGAACATTTCCTGTTTTACTGTGGATTTGAAAATTGGCACTTCCTGTTTAGGACACCCTGTAACATGAGTGAGATTTGCGCCGCTACGCCACGCCTCGCTCATACAAATTAAATTGTAAATAAATACAACGTACCTCAAAACATCCATGAATCCATTTTCTAAACCCACTTATTCCAGGTAAGGGTCATGGGATTGGTGTATATTTGTGGTTAAATAAATTCTTATTATGAAACAAATTGTTTTCAGCAGTTGATTTTGAAGGAATCCAAAGGTATTCCATGGTGGTCAAGTGGTTAATGTGCTTGGTTTCAGTTCAGAAGACTCCGGGTTCAAATCCCACCCCTGCCACATTTCTCCATGTAATGTAGAGTTGCATCAGGAAGGGCATCCGGCGTAAAACCTGTGCCAATTCAACATGCAAGTCCACCTTGGATTTGCTATGGTGACCCCGAGTGCAAACAAGGGAGCAGCCAAAGGGACTTACTTTTTATTTTGCAATCAATAACTGATAAGATTTCCAAAAAAATCCTTCCCAACTCTAAAGAGGATGTAGTGCATCCACTCTCGGGCTGACATTTAATTTGAATAAATATTTTTCATCTGTACAAGTTCCTCCAAATTCTACTGCTTTGCACTGGCATTTCACTTCTCCAGACAGGATTGCTTTTCTTTGTCTCTCCCCTTCTTCTCTCCCTTATTCTATCTAAATTCCAACCCTGTATCCTAAAGTAAACTCTGTGTCGCTCCATGTCACTCTGTGAAAGTCACAAATCACAATAGCAAGAGATTAGCTTCAATACCAAAAATGGAGGTGCCTTCCCAACACTCAAGTTAATGTGGGGAAAAAAAAAAGCATGAGACAGCTCTGTAAGCTTCAACGTTTGATTTTTTTAAAACAGGTTCATTGTATTGAGCTATTCTCACAGTTGCCTGAGTTTGATATCGTTTTTCAACATGACAACTCGGCAGACTTCGTATCACTTCACCACACAGCTCTGGCCTAGCCACTTAGGAAAACTAGAGATAAGTTGTGTTTTGTGTAGCTCAGCTGGACTGCTGACCTTGGCCATGGCCGAACTCATGACTGCCTCAGCCTGGTTTGAAATTGACCTGGGATGGAGAGTTGAAGGCCCAGTACAACTCTATGTATACTCTGGGCAAACTCTGTGTATACTCTGGGCAAACTCATCCTCAATTCTTGATAAAGGCCCGGTCCCACTGGCTTTTAGGAAGATTTGTGCATGAATTGCGCACAAACTTGGTTTATATTCGCTAAACAGCCACAATATTCGTGAAACATGCTTGTATGAGTCGGCTGACATCCACACACATCCACAATTATCCACAGAGGCACGTTTTTTCGTTACCAGGATTTTTGATCTGCACAAAATTTTGGTTGCGGATGACATCCACCTTACATATGCAATACATACTCAATACATACTCACTCTGTGTGCTGTATATCCACCGTTATCAGCTGATATCTGCAACTGAAGGGGTATTGTGGCTTGGCAGCGGACTGGGACAGTGTGTAAAACGGATATATAGCGTGCCTATCACGTCAACATCACAAACTAAAATAAGTTGTAGCGAATGCATACAGAGTGGCCATGGATAAAGCATTTGTATTATGTCTGCTTTGCATCTGATTTGCGGACAATTTGCGAATGCATAACAAACACTTCATGTAAACCCAAAGTACTATATAGATGTGGTGGAAATCGACATACTTGCCAGTCATTGCCAGTTCAGCTGTGGAGACGTACAGATGTAGTTATGGATCCCCAAAGATGGAGTGTGATAGTCGCTGCCATCCAACAACATACCAATCAACTTGTCCAAGTCCAGCAATTGCTCCAGAGGCTGTGGTGTTGGTGTGAATAGTGATGCCGAAAGGCCAGAGTGCGCTTCTTTTATGACCGCAATACAGATGCCACACATGCGCAATACAACCGCTGTTTCCACAACACATGTGCAATGCATTTTCAATACATCCGTAATACTTCTGTGATAATCGCAACGCACCCGATCCGTTTCCTCAATACAAGTGTTATACATCCATGATTGTTCGTCATATATTTGCTATACATTATTAATATATCCATAATTCATACTGAGAAATTTGTCATTTCTGGCCAATTTTGTTGCGGACGGCAACAAAAACACCAGAAATTTGTATACTCAATTCATGCACAATTAATCCTCTCCCCAGTGGGACCGGGCCTTAAGTGCCAACCGTACACCGGGATACCCCTAGCCTACTACAAGTCCACCCAAGCTCATGAAAATTATGTATACATGTTCAAATCCTGAAATGATTTTAACCAACTCCCCCCTCTCCTCGACACCCCTCATGGCGATATACAGAAGCCATGTAGAGTCACGATTCTTGAGAACTCGGGATCAATCTCAACAAGTGTGAGAGATGCTTTCATTATTAGAAATCTCAGAGCATTTCACTTGTGCAGAATGCTGTGACTCTTTCAGAGTGTTTGAAGAAGGGCATTTGCATTACAAGCCAGAATGACATCCTGTCGGTCCACTCCAAACCCTCTTCAAAATCATCAATGTACAAACTGCACAAACTGCAGTTGCAGACAAGCCAGGAATCCTGTATAAATTGAAGTGTTGGAGATAAGACATTGGTGATGTGATAAATAATCGTGCATCCATACATATGCTCCTACACTGGCGCACAGAATGTTTGCTCGCCTGGCTTAAGATGCTTAGTTAAATTTAGATTTCCAGTTCATTTTGAACCTCACACCTCTGCAGAATGAAATTCTTCCAAATGCAATCTACAGGGAAAAATAAAACTGAGGATTTTGCTCAATTGGAAGGATCCGAGTCATAAAATCATATTGGAGGAAAGAATGAGAGCCAACAGCCCATCACATCTGACATCATCAGAAATTAACCTTCAGGATGGAGAGACCTAGCCAGAAGTAGTGATGAAAGATACAAAGAAAATGTAAGGAGGAGAGGACAGCAGGTAGACAAATGCCAACAAATTTGGCAAGCCTAAGGCTGTCATTCAGGGGGAAGATCACATTAATATTTAGTGGTGCTCTCAGATGAAACAAAATGAGCACCGAAGCATAAGCATGACAGGAAATATTGGCAACAGAGAGGACATAAAGATCCAGCAGGTATTCGATACTCGCAGATAGAAAATGATTGAAGATTTAGCAGTAAATCAAGGTTGGAAA
This sequence comes from Thalassophryne amazonica, assembly GCF_902500255.1. NCBI lineage: Eukaryota > Metazoa > Chordata > Actinopteri > Batrachoidiformes > Batrachoididae > Thalassophryne > Thalassophryne amazonica. Next base: position 12,910,141 of record NC_047119.1, read on the forward strand.
GAAATTAAACACTGGCAGTTAGTGAGTGTGAACATGACATATACTGCCTAGTGCCTTGTTTGATATGTCTGTTAATTGGCAATTTTTTTTTTTTTTCATGCAGCTAGACCTATTGAAGATATAACTCTTTGGGGCATTTTGGTGGTGTTGGTATGTGTCTGAAGGGAATATACTGTCAATTCAAGTAATACAGCTTGAAAAGTGAGTGGCTGTTTAGCACTGCAAGTGCCTTTAACTCTGCCCTAAAACCTGTTCTCTCATTTGTGTACAGCATGGAGTCTGCTATCACTTTGGGTGCAAATTATGTTGAAATTCATATAATATTTAGAGATAACTCACCTTATTTGTTTAGCCCTAAGAGTATTACCCTAAGTGTATTTTTTGATTGCAAAATACCTTAAGAAATTCTCCTTTTAAGATACCTTTTGTTGTGTGGGCCGCCAGAAGAGGAGGTACTGCTGGCCCACCACCAGAGGGCGCCCTGCCTGAAGTGCGGGCTTCAGGCATGAGAGGGTGCTGCCGCCACGGACACAGCCGGGAGTGACAGCTGTTACTCATTAATTCCTGACAGCTGTCACTCATTCTTCATCACCTCACTCCATAAAACCCAGACGTCATCTCCACCTCATCGCCGAGATATCGTACTTCATTGAAGGTAATATCCTCAGCCGTTTTGTGTTACAATATATCTGTATATTGTGAGTGTTTGCAGGAGTACCGGTTCCTCTTTCTGTGGAAGCTGAGTGAGTGCAGGACGGCACTCTTTTCCCCTGAGGAATCACTGCGGTACTCATCACATATTGAGTGAGAGGTGGAGGTGGCATTCCCACCGTTGTTGTTACTGGGTGTACACACACTGTTATGTGTCGGACGCAGCTCGGAGAACCGACCAGCGTTTGAAAGACCCAGTATGAAATAAGCAGAGCACGGTACAAAGGCTAACTGAATTTAATACATAACAGTGATAATAACAAAAGATAATATAACAAAAAGGTGCGGTCTGGCGTGGTGCGCTCCCAGCAGCGCTAACGGTCCGGAGCCAGAAGCTGTTTCGGACTCAAGGACCCCGCCGACACCCCCCAGGTGGCCGCAACAACCGAGTCTGTGAAAGAAGGAACCATTATGTGAGTCCACACTCTACACACAGAACACTTAAAGGTGTACAAACAGCAAACACTTCCTGGCTTGATTACTGATCAGCTCCCAACCTGCAGGCATGGAACATCCCGTTCACAAAACTCCACCGCAGTGGAAGCTGATACATGACTAACATACAGCTCAATACAATAAGGTGTGAGGGACACCACATTTACTGACTGTATAACAGTTAGTCACAAAATCTAACGTACCTCAGGAAGTGTGCTGACGAGCGTGAGACCTCACCCCCTCCTCTTTCACAGACTGTGCATCAAACCTGGACATTCTCAGCGTCCGCAGCTGATGAGATGGCTCCCAAGACGACGATCTCACCCGTCTGGTCACAAGGTCGAGTCTCTGGCAAATACACACTGTGCACTCCAGTCTTAAATGCCAACATGCTCCAATCCATCCAGATGCACCTCAGCTGTGAGTCCTGACGAGTCGCAGGTGATCAGGGTGAGGTCCTGACAGCCTCAGCAACACAGCCACTCAGTCCCAAATGCACGCCACCTGGGAGGAAACCAAACGACAAACAAACCGGCAGCCAGGCCCCCCCAGCCATATAACACACACCCACACTTGACTGTCTTTGTTCTCGCCAGCAGTACCAGATCCGACAGTCGGAGACGGTGATCACCTGGGAATTCGGGACTTGGCGGCTCCAGTATTCACCAGGTTCGGTGGTGGCGGAAATCGTGTGGTTCCGGCCCTTCTCAGGACAGACGTCTTCTATCCTCGAGCCTGCCCACACGTCACCTTTGTAATTTGACTGTAATCATATTCTGAGATTGTCTGTATATTCGTTGTGCACATTTCACAACATTAAATTGTTACTTTTTGGCTCATCTATTGACCGTTCATTTGCGCCCCCTGTTGTGGGTCCGTGTCACTACACTTTCACAACACCTTTTTTAACATAATGCCCATGTGTTGCAAATCGAAATTGTCAGAACATTGTCAGCTTCCTGAATGCCAGAAACATTTGTCTAGAACACTGTAAAGATATAACCTATTAATAGATGTGATGACAAAATGACCAGGACAAAGGACAGCGCTATTAGGACGCCAAAGCCTAATCCTTCACTACACTAGTGTACAGAATAAAAAAAAAAAAAAAAAGCCCACACAATGCACTCCGAAGAGAGTTCCAGTGAAGTGGTATAACTTGGAAAATAAGTATAAACCAGGAGTAAGCCCAGCACTGTACATAGTCTGAAGTCTCCAACCAGTTCAGGTATGAACTAAGGAGAAATACATGGGGCTACAGCTTCCAGAAAGGGTAACCTCCGCTCCCATTTTTCCACATTTGATCACATAGTACAGCATTATGGTGTATATCTGTCATAAAACCAGTGTAAACCCCATTTGTAAATAGCAATGACCCTATGACTGTTCCAGATGCAAAGTACAAGGGGTGATTGAGAAGTATTGACCGTAAGCCAGAAAAAGTAGGGTGGTGTTCTCCACTGTTTGCATTCTGGGAAACCATCCTTCCTCAAGAATGTGTGAAATTTTGAGTCACTGGGCTCAATGTTAAGAAATGTTGGTTTGTCAGAACGCAAAAGATGGACAATCACACCCTACTTTTTCTGGCTCATGCTCAAAACCTCTCAATCACCCCTCATATGTTGGAATTTTAGTGCCAAATTGACAATTAATTCATTAAATATGTTGGTGTGCTAGACCTTCCGAAAAGGCGATGTGCAGGCATCTCACCAATATGTAAGACTTACCAACTAGGGCACTGTGATATCAAATGAAATCAATATTCCACTCAAGCGATCTTGAATGGAATCCTGTCCAATCCTGCCAAGGTCAAAATTTCCAAAAGCTCGTCAGTGGGTTCAAGATTATAGGGGTGAAGAGACAATTTAAAACATTCACTCATATTTGCACCAAATTTGGTACAGATGATGTGAAAGTGGGTTCCAGCATTGCTCAGCAAGGTCAAACTTGCAAAAGGTCAATCACTGTGGTGAAGGTGACATTTACTGGCCTACTCCAACCAGGTCCTTTTGCTGGTTTCTATCAAACTTAGGAAGTCAATAAAGATTGATACCTGAATTGCATGTAAATAATTAACTGTTCAAAAGTTAAAGTAAAAGGAATATGACATTCAGCCCCACTGCACCAGTGTAGGGTCTGACAATGCATCCAAGAATTTCATCCTGATCCCTAATAGCAGTCAGGGTGGTGTTGTCTAGCCTGTGGAGGTCTGTGTGTCCTTCCAGGGATATGCCTCCCTAGACCATTACTGACCCACCACCAAACTGGTTATGCTGAATAATATTGCAAGCAGCACAATGTTCTCTATGATGTCTCCAGACCCTTTCATGTCTGTCAAATGTGCTCATGTTGAACCTGCTGGGCTTGAAAACACAGGGCACCAGTGGCAGACCTACCAATTCTGGTGTTTATGGCAAATGCCAATCAAGCACCAACAGTAACGGGCTCACTACATGATGTTGGGCCCTCTGACCAAACAATCAGAAACAGACTTTGTGAGGGTGGCCTGAGACATTTACACCAGTGGTCTGCTGAAGGAAATTCTGTAGGGCTCTGGCAGCGCTCATCCTGTTCCTCCTTCCACAAAGGAGCAGATACCGGTCTAGTTGATAGGTTAAGGACCTTCTACGGCCCTGTCCAGTTCTCCTAAATTAACTGCCTGTCTCCTGGAATCTCCTCGATACTCTTGAGCCTGTGTTTGGGGACACAGCAAACCTTCTGGCAATGTGCCATTGCCAGAAGGTTTCTGGCAATGTGGCATCAAACTACTCAAGGAAGGCACATCCTTGAGTAGTTGGATTACCTGTGCAACCTCTGTAGGGTCCAGGTACCACACCATGCTATCAGTAGTGACACGGACCCTAGCCAAATGCAAAACTAGTGAAACATCAATGAGAAAAGATAAAGAGGGGGAAAAAATGTAAATGCCAACTGTAAATCCATTCATGTTTGGGATGTTGTCTCATAGTTGCCCCTCCAGTGCACCTGTTGTTAACTTCATTAACAACAAAGCAGCTGAAACTGATTAACAACCCATTCTGCTACTTAACCGACCAGATCAATATCCCAGAAGTTGAACTGACTTGATGCTATACTATACTATTCCTGTAATTGTTTTGAGCAGTGTGTGTAAAAGCAAGATTGCCCCCCAAATACTCCTAAATAGTATAGCCTGTAGCAGCGCTGAGAGTACACATCGAGGGATGTGATATTTCTCAAAGATATCAGACCCATGCAAAGTTAAATGCTGCCAACACAGATCTTCTAGAGTTGAATGAGGTGATGTCTATTGCTTCCCAACAAAGCTAGGAACCATTACAAATAGCCTGAGCAGCAGTGCCAGACGTGTTTTAATTCAGTGAGAGAATCATTCAGCCTGGAGCAGTCATGTTCACAGTACAGCAACACGCAGTGGGAAGCACATCCTGCAGAAATGAGTGCTTATCTTGGCCTAGGGAAGAGAAAAACACTGCAAGATATGAATAGTTAATCTGTATTTCTTTGTTGATCAAATTCTGACCATGCATTAAAAATGTGGAACTCTTATTTGCAAAATAGCTTATTTTGTAAAAAAGAAGTCTATAATTTTAATGGAAGGGATTCAGAAAATCCAGATAATTTAAGATAAATTACTGCTTAAAAAAAGGAAGGGAATTTAAGAACCATACATAATTAAGTTTGGTGTCAATTACATAAAAGGTCAAAATAACCAGTCTGCAAACTTTTGACTGAACTACATGAAAATAATCATGTATTTACTTTGATGCAATTTACAGCCAAATTCTGACAACTTTGTAGGAATTGGAGGAATTCTGAGTGCAAACTCTATTTTTCACCTAACATTTATTTAACTCAATACATAATTGCATCCATGCACCACAAGAGCACATGCAGGCATATCATTTTTAGGTTGTGTGTCCATCTGTCCCAGTGTAAACATAAATTCAAGAGTTTCAATCTGAATTGGACCTAAATTGGAATGATTGAGAATCAGTGAATGACAAAGTTATTAGATTTTAAGAAAATCTGATTAACAGTAAAGTTCACAGGACAATGTCAAAATTTTGGCCCAAAATTTATATCTAAGGAATATTAAGAATGGCTATTTTGAGGAATTGGTTACAGATATGCCTACAGTTTCCATGAAATAATATCACCTTGGTATTGGTCAAGGTGATATATACACATATTATATATATATATATATATATATATATATATATATATATATATATATATATATATATATATATATATATATATATATATATATATATATATATATATATATTTGATCAACTTGTTACTGCTCCTTGTATATACACTTACAACAGAATAATGGATGCATGATCTCAAGACAGACGCCACCAACATTGTGAAGTGTGATTTGGCCATTTAAAAAGCAGAGAGCACATAAAAAGGGCACATAGTTTTTACTATTCAAATAAATCCATTCACAGATGAAAGTCTGCCTTTTCAAACTGTCTTATTTCCTTTTTATTTTCACTTCACAATGCTAGTGTCCAAATATTTATGGCCTTGACTCTAAGTGAGAAAGAAAGCAAGGTCCTTAGAATAAAAGCTTTCTGTCGCTCAAATTAGGAGATACATTCAATCATACATCAATCACATTTTCAGTCACTCCGTCTGCGCTCATCCATCATTCCTTTATTAGGAAACATTGCTTATATCTTTTTTAATTTTGTACTTTTTTATATCTCCTGCAAACTAAACATTTTTTTGTTGTTGTTTTTGCAAACCAAAGAAAACTGGCAGCACAATCGAAAAGGAGGAGGAATATACCTGTAGCCTGGCAATGAGAGGTATCAAATAAAGCACACGAGCTGAGAGAGGGCTACGTTTTGCGCTGGTCCTCATACATATCGAAATTACCAGAGAATTGCTGCAAATTGGAGCTATCTCGACTTTGGCAGAGCAATCTTGTGCAGATGGAGTGTCTCCCGGGCTACAGCTGCCCCAATGAGAGAAAACACACGAAGCAGAGATGAAGGCTGCGGCATCATTGTGTCAGGGCTGATTGGCAATGCCTCAGCCGGCCGACTCCCTGCATCTCCGTAAGGTGCGCAGTGCTGTGCCAGACTCACTGAAGACGGCTCATGCTTAAATTATTAATTGAATATGAATGCACTGTTGGAGGAGCTTTAACTGAAAACACTTACATTTGCTCTAAATAATAGATTGCGGGGGATTGCAGTTTATTTTCTCTTTGTCATGTGGGATATGGTATCATATCACACGTTCCTGTATTGCTTGACAGCTAGTCTCATCTCAAAGAGCTCCCCTGGCTGATTTTCATTTTGACGCTGTAGCTTGTGGTAGCATCTTTATCAACACATTGCAAGTCTCTTTTCCAAATATGAGTTATAAAGCCATGTTTTTTGTAAGACTGCCCGCCTCCCCAATCAATTTCTTCCAGAAGAATCTGTATTTTTATGGTTCTGGTATTGGGGTCCAATCTACCTATCTGTCTATCTACCCATCCATTCATCTGTATGCAATTACTTAATCAATAAATATGATGTCAACAGTCCTTTCAAGTTCTAGTCTCGGGCCATTCGGGTCTATTCTCAAAATAGTATTCTCAAAAATATTATGCAGATGACACTCAAATTTACCTGTCACTGAAATGGAAAGATAGATATTCTTAAATCCATTGTAAGACATGATAACAAAACATGATAACTCAAAACCAATAAATTTAATCATCTTGCAAGTCTTGAAATTAAAGTTTGTTTATGTGAGGCCAAACACATTCAAATCTGTTCAATGCTGACACATCACAACATAAAAAAAAAAAAAAATAATAATAATAATAATAATGCTTTGCTGAAATAATACGTATGTGGGATATTAATTTGGGATAACTGCGATAATAGTAGTTGGGATGACTAGACAGCTGACTAATCGGGCAACATTTCTCATGACTAGTTTGGGACTAATCTTGACAATAAATTAATGAAGCCAAATCAAAGCAGTTAAATTCCAACTGGACTTTAATTAAAATCAAACAAAAGTCGATGGAAGTACAAGTTGAAAACATGACATGAATACAGTCAACTACATGGAAACAATTTTTGTGGTTCTATTAGACACAACATATTTATTCAGAGTCCTTGAGTGAACTGCAAGTAGCTGGCCTCTCAATATGTAGACCTGGGTTTGAATCCCGCTCATCTGCAATGTGCCAGTCCACCCAGCTGTAAATGGGCACCAGCCATTGCCGGGGAAAAGTAACCTGCGTTGGACTGCTCTTCCATCCAGGAGGAGTCATAGACTCATGTTACGGAATTTAGAGATAGGCGCCAACGGGACTCATTGCCTATATCGAACTTACTTGAAGTGATTGCTGGCTGCTGTTGGATGCTTGTTACTGCTTGATCCAAATTCTCTATGAAAGAGTCTCCGCAAGGGTACCCCATTTTGTTTTAGCTGTGCAGGAAAGCAAAAATTGGGTGTTGAAGCCATAAAATTAATACTTAAACAGTCTGGAAAAAACAGATTTGTGAATGAGTTACCCTTAAATTGTAGGAAAATCATGTAATCTGAATGACCTGGCTAGTCAACCAAAAGAAAATTACTAGACTAGTCCTGCAATAGCTATTTATAGTTGGCTATTACGAGTTGTTCCAATTTGATATCCCATCAGTCTGCCTGCCACCTACTAAACACTGCCACCTGCTGGATGCTTGGAGAATACAAGATGAGTGATGGAGCAGGGGGTTGCAGTTACATGTAGGTTGAAATGAGTTTGTCAGTTTGTTTCATTTCTAAAGCCACAGTCTGATGGACAGCAAGACCACTGCTATGTACTTGTCTGAGAAAATGCTGCCTATAAATAGATTTCCTACACATATATGCAGCCTTATATAAAACAGCCCAATAACTGCTTTAGGACATGGACAAATGAACAATACTTGAAGTATGAATGTAAATTGTGACAAAGGGCAATATATAGAGCTTTAATGCATCAAAGATGCTCATGGAGTTCATTTGCTCAGTTAAATTTGATATTCTCTGAGTCACCCACATTTAGAGGCCCTTGTCAGTGACCTTAAATGCAGCATTCAACTCATTGTCTGCCTTTTATGCACATTTCCAAGTATTAAGTGAATAGTCAGGGCCTTCATATAATATGTAAGCCTTATAAACCGCACTTCAACCATAGCCAATTACTGTGTCAGCAATCGTATGACATACTTATACTGAAACATTATTTTTTGCACTGTATCATACTCAGGAATTGAACACGGTGTTGTAAACTGCTGTGATTTTACTATCCTATCAAATAGTTGTGTACATTATAATTATCAGTAGGTAAAGCAGTAAGGAGAAAATCTGCTGGGTACAAACTAATAGATGGCCTGAGCCACATAGGTGCGTGTGTGGGTAGACAGTGACTGTAAAGAGCTAAACATAGCAATAAAAATAATTGTGCCATCCTGATGTTGGGATCATCCCAAGGTGCCCACAGTGAACATTGTTTTGTCGTCTTAAAATCAATCAATCAATCAACTTTTTTCTTGTATAGCGCCAAATCACAACAAACAGTTGCCCCAAGGCGCTCCACATTGCAAGGCAAGGCCATACAATAATTATGAAACACAGTCTACGTCTAAAGCAAAATAACCAAGGGATGGTCCAGGGTCACCCGATCCAGCCCTAACTATAAGCCTTAGCGAAAAGGAAAGTTTTAAGCCTAATCTTAAAAGTAGAGAGGGTATCTGTCTCCCTGATCTGAATTGGGAGCTGGTTCCACAGGAGAGGAGCCTGAAAGCTGAAGGCTCTGCCTCCCATTCTACTCTTACAAACCCTAGGAACTACAAGTAAGCCCGCAGTCTGAGAGCGAAGCGCTCTAATGGGGTAATATGGTACTACGAGGTCCCTAAGATAAGATGGGACCTGATTATTCAAAACCTTATAAGTAAGAAGAAGAATTTTAAATTCTATTCTAGCATTAACAGGAAGCCAATGAAGGGAGGCCAACACGGGTGAGATATGCTCTCTCCTGCTAGTCCCCGTCAGTACTCTAGCTGCAGCATTCTGAACCAACTGAAGGCTTTTTAGGGAACTTTTAGGACAACCTGATAATAATGAATTACAATAGTCCAGCCTAGAGGAAACAAATGCATGAATTAGTTTTTCAGCATCACTCTGAGACAAGACCTTTCTGATTTTAGAGATATTGCGTAAATGCAAAAAGGCAGTCCTACATATTTGTTTAATATGCGCTTTGAATGACATATCCTGATCAAAAATAACTCCAAGATTTCTCACAGTATTACTAGAGATCAGGGAAATGCCATCCAGAGTAACGATCTGGTTAGACACCATGCTTCTAAGATTTGTGGGGCCAAGTACAATAACTTCAGTTTTATCTGAGTTTAAAAGCAGGAAATTAGAGGTCATCCATGTCTTTATGTCTGTAAGACAATCCTGCAGTTTAGCTAATTGGTGCGTATCCTCTGGCTTCATGGATAGATAAAGCTGGGTATCATCTGCGTAACAATGAAAATTTAAGCAATACCGTCTAATAATACTGCCCAAGGGAAGCATGTATAAAGTGAATAAAATTGGTCCTAGCACAGAACCTTGTGGAACTCCATAATTAACTTTAGTCTGTGAAGAAGATTCCCCATTTACATGAACAAACTGTAATCTATTAGACAAATATGATTCAAACCACTGCAGCGCAATGCCTTTAATACCTATGACATGCTCTAATCTCTGTAATAAAATTTTATGGTCACAGTATCAAAAGCAGCACTGAGGTCCAACAGAACAAGCACAGAGATAAGTCCACTGTCCGAAGCCATAAGAAGATCATTTGTAACCTTCACTAATGCTGTTTCTGTACTATGATGAATTCTAAAACCTGACTGAAACTCTTCAAATAGACCATTCCTCTGCAGGTGATCAGTTAGCTGTTTTACAACTACCCTCTCAAGAATCTTTGAGAGAAAAGGAAGGTTGGAGATTGGCCTATAATTAGCTAAGATAGCTGGGTCAAGTGATGGCTTTTTTAAGTAATGGTTTAATTACTGCCACCTTAAAGGCCTGTGGTACATAACCAACTAACAAAGATAGATTGATCATATTTAAGATTGAAGCATTAAATAATGGTAGGACTTCCTTGAGCAGCCTGGCAGGAATGGGGTCTAATAAGCATGTTGATGGTTTGGATGAAGTAACTAATGAAAATAACTCAGACAGAACAATCGGAGAGAAAAAGTCTAACCAAATACCGGCATCACTGAAAGCAGCCAAAGATAATGATACATCTTTGGGATGGTTATGAGTAATTTTTTCTCTAATAGTCAAAATTTTGTTAGCAAAGAAAGTCATGAAGTCATTACTAGTTAAAGTTAATGGAATACTCAGCTCAATAGAGCTCTGACTCTTTGTCAGCCTGGCTACAGTGCTGAAAAGAAACCTGGGGTTGTTCTTATTTTCTTCAATTAGTGATGAGTAGAAAGATGTCCTAGCTTCACGAAGGGCTTTCTTATAGAGCAACAAACTCTTTTCCAGGCTAAGTGAAGATCTTCTAAATTAGTGAGACGCCATTTCCTCTCCAACTTACGGGTTATCTGCTTTAAGCTACGAGTTTGTGAGTTATACCACGGAGTCAGGCACTTCTGATTTAAAGCTCTCTTTTTCAGAGGAGCTACAGCATCCAAAGTTGTCTTCAATGAGGATGTGTTTTTCTGTGGCGCCGTGTCATGAGCGGCTGCGTGCCAACGCGCGAATCCGTCCGCACGTCTTTCATTACAAAATCTCCTTTAACAGTGGAATGTCCGGATAAACTGCTGATCCCGACCTCTTCTAAAACTTATCTGCTCTCACACGACGTCCTGGGTCAACAGAGGCTTAAATTTGGAAGTTTTCAGCTCGAAACAGGCTGATGATGGCGGCTCGGGGCGCAGCGCGCCATCCGGCGCCGTGGGCTGTCCTTAAAGCAATAGTAACACTTAATCTCTCATCAGCTGTTAAAATTTTCACCGAAAACCATCTGAATTTCTCGAATGGTGTCCACTTGGATGTGCCTTACAGTTTCTGAAAAAAATTTGATCAAGCAAAGCGCCAGTCTCTCAGGAAGTTCTCAGACAAAAGAATTCCGATGGGAGGGGTGGACCAGTGCTCACTCAAAGCCTGCCCACTGGCGAATGACTCAACCGACAGGCGTGAAAAAACTCACGCATGCGCATGAGGGTTTAAGCTTGTCTGATGTAATCGCACGTGATTCAAATCCATATAGTTTTTGAAAAAAATAAAAAGGTCGGTTTCTTTTCTAATAGACCTCGTCCTTCCAGGTGCAGGATTTTGTTTGTCTTGACAACAGATGAGAGATATTGTTTGTCTTCACAACAGCATGTCTGCACACACAGGCCAGCCACAAATGTTTGAAATGTTCTTAAATAGTTAAAGTAGTTGATATTCATTTTAAACAGGCCCTGGAGATGTTGTGGTAAAAGTTTAATTTTGTAATTTAAAATTGTATTATGACAATCAATCAAATCCCAAAATTTACTTTTGAAGTAAAAGTATAGGATTTGTATTAGTTTTGCAGGCAGTTCCCCAAACTTCAGTACAGTTAATCCACAGAGCTACAAATCTGTACAGTCAGATAAATATTGGTTGCTCCAAAATGATGTTAAAACCCTCACTTAATGTCAACTACAATAAATGCAGTTGACTTGTTGTGGATAACAAGATTAATTCCATCAGTGTTTTTTTTTTTTTTTTACATGCAGCACTGACATAAAGACACGAGCGGTTAATGAGTCGTAAAAGAGACACTTCCTAACTAACATAGCAGTTAGTCAGAGCGCACTGATATGTTGTCAGATACATAAAGTGACAACGTGTTTGTCTTGCAGAATCTGGGGAGGTCTGATGTCACATGCTGTAAACAATGCACCGTATGAATTCAGTGTCTGTTTCACCAAGCAGAACAGAGCATTTGAAAGATGACCTAAAACTGATGAACACCAAGCTGTACGGCGAAGACGCCTACATTAATCACTCATTTACACTGTAAGGTTTGGTGTTAGAGAATACTTGTGAGTCAGACCGGAGATGTTTTCAAAGCTGGCTGGGATGAGGTTTTATTTTAACTCTAAAAAAAAAAAAAAAAAAAAAAAAAAAAAAAAGATGGATGGATGGATGAATGGTGAGTACTTGTTGGAATAATGAGGCTATTTTTTCCATGTAACGGCGACTGGGCGATCAAGCAAGCCTGTGTAGGGTTTTCTTAATGGCTGTGCACTTATTTAAGCTTTTGCACACGAGTTGCATTTCCAAATACAAAATTGCATTATATCTCAGGCAATTTTGCATCCATGAAAAGCATTTTGTTCAGTAGTGAAAACAATATTGGAAAAGGGCACTTAGAAAGTACAAGCTTCCAAAGGGCAACAATCATCTTGTTACATATATGGGATTTACCTTTAATGTTTTAATGCTTTGATCTCTTCTGTAATTTTCTTAAATCTGAAATTCCAACCTTGGATTTTGTTTGCTGACCTGTGATCTTGATGCTGATATTTGTGCCAAACCATTCAACATTTATGGCTGATCTTTGATGGTGGTCTTTGATCCTGATAGACATTTGACTATATTTACACATTTTTGACAGTGATTGGTCACTTTTGTTTCTTATTACCAGTGTTTCCACAGTTACTTTATTACTTACATTTTACGGTTACATTTATAGTTACTTTATACAGTTACATCATTAGCAGTTGAGGACAATTTGTCGGCAGCTGCCGAATGTATCTAATAAAGTAACTAGTAATTTAACTTCATTTCTTAAGATTGAGTACTCAGATCAAACTCATTTACTTTGCTGATTAGTTACCTGCTGATTACTCAATCTTTAAAGTAACCAAGTTAGATTACTAGTTACCTTAGTTATATTACTTATTAGTTACAAGTTGTCGGCAGGTACTAATAAAGTAATTAAGATCCTGATTGCTTGCATCCTGATTGCTAAACAAATTTGTAATCAGGAACAAAGGATTTTGGATTCAAGGTCGAGGGCAAAAGGGGAAAAAAAATGTCAGGTGTTCCTTCGCCCATGGATATCCTCTCCACAAAATGTCACGAAACTTCCTGCATTCTCTTTTGTGATTTCCTGCCCATAAACAAACAAGCAAACAAACAAACAAACAAACAAGCAAACAAACAAACAAACAAACACCAGAAAATTATATTTAACTCAGAGGTAAAAATCTCATTGAATGGTTGTTAGATGTTTGTACGAGTTTATGTTTATGTCAGGAATTTCAAACCTATATTCTTTCTGAGGCTTTTCATTCCATCATCACTATATTTTAAAAACCTCCTTCTCTCCATCTTTTACTTCTAAATGCCACTTGTTTTTTCTTGCCAATTTCTGCACTTATCTCAGCTATCCTCTATTGATGTCCCAAAATATTTCCTAATTTGAGTCCAAACTGGATGAAAATGGGTGTTTTGGAGGTTGTACAAATACGGCAGAAGCATTACCTATTCTATAGAAGATCGGAATAATTCATCTTCCACCAACAGTGGATCGGCACTCAACCCGTTGAAATGTTGAAAAGCAAAGTATAATGCTGAGAGAAGATGCACCAACATAAGTGGGATTTTGCAGACATTTCCCTTACATCGCAGGTGTTTATGATTTACTGTAGCATTACATATACCAAGGACTACTACTTATGTGCAGAAAGACAGCAATGGCAATATATAACATCACTATGTATCACTATGCCGACTACCCGATATCTTCCTGACACTGAAATCTTCTTTGCCTGTTTTCTATTTTCATGCTGGCTCAGTAATTACAGAGCAATGATGAAAGAAGAGGCACAAGAAGGTGAAGGTTCATTTTAGTGAATAAAGTGAGTTATGGGTATTTCAACAGCAAAAAATGGTAGCCAAGTGGTTAGTGCGCTTGGTTCCAGTGCAGAAGGTCCCCGGTTCAAATGCCACCACTGCCACATTTCTCCATGTAATTTGGAGTTGCATCAGGAAAGGCATCCAGTGTAAAATTTGTGCCAAATCAACATGCAGATCCACCTTGGAAAACAAGGGTGCAGCTGAAGGGACTTACTAGGGGTATTTTGATGGAAAGTGCATCTCAGAGGTTGCAATGAAATTTGATGTCTCAGATGTTTGTCTGAATCAGACAATTATTCTTAAATAGAGGCAATATTTCTGAATGATAGACAAAGAAGGTCCTCTATTGTTACTCTACATACAAGCATACAATGAAATTTGTCCTCCACATTTTACCCATCTTAATTGCAGATAGACACAATCCAACCATGAGGAGCAGTGGGCAGCTACAGTCCAGTACCCGGGGACCAAATCCAAATGTAGGGACTCTGCCTTGATGAGTGGCAGACCCTAATAAGCTGTTTTGATCATGGAAGTAATCCGGAGTACCGCTAAAGAATTCCCCACAAAGACACAACATGGAAACCCCCACACAGAAAGGACTAGGCAAGAAGTAATCCCATGATCTTCTCGCTGTGAGTCATCAGTGCTAACCACTAGATCAAGGTGGTCTAATGTGACAACATAAATTGCCATTTTTATAAAACACTGTATTTACAGTCAACCCATTGGTAATTGGCAATGACATAATTATTCATTTATTTTTTGTTGTTGTTGTTGTTATTTTGACTCTGTATGAAGAGGGGAAATTAAATAATTACTTTGATTAAGCAATTACCTATAAATTATTACCCCCTGGGTGGTGTTTTAATCAACTCCTGCATTGGGCAATACAACTCCAAAGTAATCAGTTTCTTACATTTTTTTTTAGAACATGTCATTTAATATATTGCTTTCTTTAGTAACATATACAAAATACTAATTTTGCAACATTACACATTTCAAATTACACTGTTTTATGGCCTAAAAAACAAACAACAACCTGCAGTTACCAGGCCAAACAGGGATAATGGAGTCAGTAATCTGTAACTGTGGGAAAAAAAAAAAAAAAAACTGCTGCATATGATAGATACAGGTGAAGACCACTGAACCACCTGTTTTGGGCCATACTGGGGATCTTATGGACACCAAATATAATATAAAATAAAAATAAAGATAGTTGCTCGTGAAACTTTCTTGCTATTCAAAGGGTCCTGATCATAACTAAGGCACTTGTAATTGTCAAATTAACCAAATATACAGGAACAGGGAGGGTGCTGAAACCTTTTGCACAGTATTGTACAATGATGACAAGGAAGAAAAGCAGTTTCACTCACTTTGTGATTTCCTCCATCAGCACCACAACAAAGCTACAACAAAATGGACACCACTTAATGCCATTCCTTGAATAGGCGATCGATCGTCATACTAACCTGGAAACTATCTGGTCCAGACACAGGGCGGGATGCTTAATCATTCCACATGGCCACATGGAGTCATGATGAATAATTTATATAAGTCATTAATTCAATTCATCATCACAGTCATAATGCTGATCACCACCGTTGACTGACACGCATTTATAGGGCTCATCTTTATTATTCCCTTAGACAGCTTGCTCATGCATGTGTTTGAAAATGACCATAAACACTTCTACACACTTCAGGCACATATAGAAATATTTGATATTTTTTAGCTTCTTGTGTCATATTGTGACAACTGTGGAAGGTTATCTTAAATGCAAGCCATGATGTAGCAAAATTTGGACTGAATCTGCTGCAGGTTTGGAACTTATCAGAATATTTTAGTCACTTCCTTAATTGGTACACTTTCTATTGACAGTTGTAATCTGTTTTGCTCATTAATCGTCCTGACTAGGTTTGGGTATCGAGAACCGGTTCTTATCAGGTATCGCTAAGATCCACCGACATCAATAGCCTTTTTGCTTAACGATTCCCTTATCGGTCCTTCAGAGCGGCCATTGTTTTTGGGAGTGTTTGTCAGGAAAATGATCATGTCTTTACGTTGATTACAGAACCCCTGCAGGGTCTGTAATCAACTGTTCTGCATTGTGGCTCTTCTTTGAAGCTTGAAGCAGTGATCTGACCCCGCTGCTTCGTGCTTCTTTGTTTTATTCGCTTATCTTAATTTTCCCTGCTAAAACCCCAAAGAGCATATGTCTGTGAGTAATATTTACCTTTTTATGTTAAACTGACCTGTTATTGTCTTCTGAAACAGTTGATAGATGTATTTTATAATTTAAAAATGGGACTGATGCTAATGCATTAGCATATCTGTTTTCAGTGTTTTCAGTGTTAAAGTTAGCATTAAGCTGTTCGCATCTCCTGTTAAGAGGGAGTTTTTCCTTCCCACTGTTGCCAAGTGCTTGCTCACAGGGGGTCGTTTTGACCGTTGGGGTTTTTCATAATTATTGTATGGCCTTGCCTTACAATATAAAGCGCCTTGGGGCAACTGTTTGTTGTGATTTGGCGCTATATAAAAAAAAAGTTGATTGTTGATTGATTGATTGATCTCAGCACATTTGTGTGCATTTGTTTTCTGTATAATAATTAATGGCTCAGTGTTTGTTGTCGTAAAAGAGTCAAATGTATTGCAAATTATAATATTTTTTATTTATTTTTGTTAATGTATTAATAATAATAATAGCAACAACAACCACAATAATAGTAATAATAACTAATAATGCTACGACACAATTTTAGAGAAAGAGAAAAAGTACTGATTAAAAACACAACAGAAAATATAAAACCAACTAATAATGAACATAAATAAATAAATATAGAAATAAATAACTGTTTCCTGTGAGCACCTAGTGACTCTTACACCTCCACTTCATCCCTGTTTTATTTACGTTTAATGGCAATTCGTTTCGATCAAACCATATTTTCAATGTGTTAATTTCTTCAGTGATTTCCTCCAGAACTATCTGCCAAGCTAGAAAACTGCTGCATCCTAGTAAGAGCAGAATACTACTGGAATTAATCTGAATAAGGAAAGTTGGATTTTTTTTCTCACCTAAATGGATGCTGCACTCACTGCAGTTTATTGTCTGGAATAGTCCCAGATTGCATTTCAGAGATTCTAGAATTCAAACTTTTTCATGTGGGTGGTGTTGAGGGGTAATTTTGGGTTACAGCTTTTTTGTTTTTCGCCACTTTCATCCTTGAATATGTTAATTGTGAGTCACTTTTGTGTGGATTAAAATCACTCACTGGGACTCCATTCTTGCTGCGAGAAAGAAACAAGAATCGTCCTCCGTTCTGTTCACACAGCTCCAAACGCTGCGCGGCTCTCTGCCAAGTCAAGTTAGAATGATAGAGTCCAGTTGAATTAATAAATTCAAAGCAAAACGCCGTTTAAATCAAATGACCTCTTTCCAGATGTTGTAATACAAACAAGCTGCAACTGATCAAAATGTTTTTCCTCCCAAAATGAGGCATCCTGTGCTGATGTGCAGCAGCCAGCTGAGCTCAGCTCAGAGGTATGGAGAGACATTCATGGCAAAATGTCTGAAAGGAAATGTTTTGACAACTACAGATTTTTTGTCCAGAGATCAAGGATCCGGTGACCAGTTTCATATTTATTTACTTTAAGGCTCAATAAAATTTTGGTGACATAGAAAACCTGTAAAGCCTACTTTTAGTACACAGAAAATTCACAAGAGATATCGATAAGGCAATCAATAAGGAATCGGATCGATAAGCAGAATCCAAAATGGCATCGATAGATAAACTTTTATCAATACTCATCCTTAGTCCTGACAGTGATGGAATCTACCCCAACATACAAGGCACACAAGCTTGACCTAAAGATATTATCTATGCTGTCATCACTACCTCTCACTTGTAGCTGTCTGGCTAGACCAAGGAAAATAACTGCATGACTGAGTATAGTGGTTTGGACACTGTAGTTAAGGTTCCAACTGATCTTAAATGTCTAACATAGTGTATGTACTGTACTGATGAGGAGGATAAAAGCTGGACCAGTTCTAACATGGGATTACATTTTTATACTGTGTGTGTTGGGGGTGGGGGGGTGGTGGAAGAAGCTCAGTTGATAAGGAGCTGGCCTGCCAATATGTAGACCTGGGTTCAAACACTGCTCAAGATCCATGTGCAACCTTGAACAAGAGACTTAATCTGCATTCTATCCGTCCACCCAGCTGTAAATGGGCACTGGGCTGCATCAACTGGTGTCCGGTCTAGGGGGAGTCATAGACTCTCATCCACTTTGCACTATGGAATTCAGAGATGAGCACCGTCACTAATGGGCCTCAGGGCCTATATACGACTTACTTGGACTTGACTGGGTCTGAAAGCTCCCAATTTGTGTTATTGCTAGACCATGGCATCGAGCTCCGATTGCTTGAAGATCTCATGTTGCTATTTCACATTAAGCTTTGCATGTATTAATATGAGTAAATGTCAACCAAGTTGCTACTAATTAATTATGTGATAGCAATTTAAACTGAATTTGATTTATTTAAATCACAACAAATGTGCATTAATGTGCTTTACATGGGTTAAAATGGTAGAACATGAACTTTAGATGATAGGATTGTGTGAGACGTCTGAAGGTAGTTGTGCACCTGCCAATGAATGAATATACTACTTTTGTTATTCATCTTACACAAGATGCAAAACCAAGCAGTGGGGTAGCTCTGATTTGAACAGTGGGTCAGACTTTAGTTGGACACCTAAATGGCTGAAAGATTTGTCAGTTGACTAATAATGCCAGATGAATGATACTTAAAATCCATTTATTTCAATCCTTTTTATAGTAGCAGTGACTAGATGGTCACCGACCAGGGCAGACCACCTTTACCCCTAAGAAGCCAAACATTGACCGCATGCTTCTTTGCAGCCTTGCTGATTTCCATGAAGCATTTAATTCAGTTGTCTAGGCTGGTCTCTGGGACATCCTGAAAATTTGTGGGATTCCCAACAAGTCACTCATAGCCAGCCTGTACACATACCCTCTGGGTGCTGTGTGGAGCTTGTGAAGAACCTCTGACTTTTTCCAAGTGAATACTGGCATTCATCAATAATGTGTTCGGGTTCTTGCATTGACTGGGTATTAGTTAAGATTGTTGAAACCAATGGTTTAGCTGTCTTTGTTGGTTAATTAAAGGTTTGCCAAAACCAACCTCAGAGACAAGGCTGTGATTTAAGATTTCATAAGTAGGAGTGTCCAGGTTTGCAACTGTTCTGAATAAAGATGAAGGCTGCAAGACATTCACATGAATGTGCGCAAAAAAAAAAAAAAAAAAAAACGAGTACTGGGATTGTGCCCAAGACTGTGGATCTTAATGACTTTCTGGATTCAGTTATCAGAAGTGTATCTCTACGCAGTTGGCAGAAATATTCACTTATCTGAGCAGTGTTTCTGTGTAGGCTCTCAGTTGTCCAGGTGGTTTCCATAGTAGAGAAGCTTGAATCTTCGACTGGACTGGGTTGCTTGATGTGAGGACGTTTCGCTTCAAATCACAGAAGCTTCCTCAGCTAAAATTCTTGCTCTGGTAGTCTGACTTCTGTCTTGACTCTTGTAGAAAAGAATAAACCAGAAGCCAACTCTCGTCGTCAAGGAAGCCATCAGGGGAGGCTTCCATCCCATCATTAGGAGAGTGCACAATAGGTGCTAATTAGAGCTATTGTTTAGTCACTAGCCTATAGCAGTCGGCCTCTCGGTAGGAGGGGTCTGGTTAGGTTAAAAACTCCAGCTTTTGTTGGCTTCTGGTTTATTCTTCTCTACAAGAGTCAAGACAGAAGTCAGACTACCAGAGCAAGAATTTTAGCTGAGGAAGCTTCTGTGATTTGAAGCGAAATGTCCTCACGTCAAGCAACCCAGTCCAGTCGAAGATTCAAGCTTCTCTATTATCTGAGCAGTGACATTCATGAGTCTAGGTACTTGACTTTTGAGATTGAGAGATGATGTGGAATAACAGATTTATGAGGTTGCTGGACAGAGGTGTTTGGTGACAATACCTTTGCAGAAAAACAAAGTCCAAGTCTTTCGGGCTCTGGTGGATTCTGATTTGGTGTATATTCGGGAGACTTGGATGCTAACCACTGACCTGAAGCAATGGCTGAATGCCTTTTGTACTCGGTCTTTTCAGAGGATCCTTGACTACCACTGTAATGAATTTGTATCAGACTTAAGGAGACTCAGGTGAGGAGTATTAATTGCATTGTGTGGTCATGTCAGCTATGATATGATGGCCATGTGACACGTTTCTCTCTGCAACATCAAGCATGCAGATGCTTCCGTGTTGACAACCCATGCGGCTGGAAAAAGGCCAAGGAAAAAAAATTTTTTCCCCTGGCTGAGAAAGATGGATGGCTAATTTTGAGTGGTGGGGAGAGACCTGTTGTCTGCTTGAGCAGTTGCCAAAATGACCCAAGGCGGTACTTTATTGCGGTGGATGTCGCGATGTGTGGTACACATGTTGCACATGTGCTTTTGTTGCCTCATCTGGCTGTAATTTGACATTCACAGAAGATGATGAAAGATGGAAATGTATCCATCAAATAGGAGTTTAACACATTAGGAGATCACTGTCCTCTTCCCCAGCACTCCAATAGAGGGCAGATGAATGACTTAAGGGACGGACTGACTGTAACCGAGTCTGACGAGAAAATAGAATGCGTTCATCAAATGGTAATGGATGCTGAAATCCATTTTGTAACTCAGGATGAGTATTGGGTCCAATACCTTTGAGTTAGAAGCAAGGAGGCAATCGATACATTGGAAACAAATGTCCTCCTCTCACTAGTCCATCATGGTTAGCTGGCACTTTCTACCTGACCCTCATAGGTGTGGATGGCAACATCTATGCTGCAATTTAAAATGAGTGATCAAAGACATACTGTAGTTATGGAGGGGATTTTTTTTTTTTGTTTTGTTTTTTTACAGCAACACAGACCCCAGCTGTGAATGTGTGGTTTTAAATCATCATTTTCAAGACTATTTTCACTGCCCACTCTATAGGGGCTCTGCAGAGCCTTCTGGAAAAAAAAGCTCCATTCTTAGGTGTGAATGATGCAGGCTACAATTAAATGGGAGGAGAAAAATGAGACAGGAAGTGATGCATTTCCAAATTTGGCCAGCTGAGTGTCTGACAAAGTTTAAAAAGATGAAAAAGCGAGAAGGTGGGTGCATAAAAAGAATGACGAAGGACGACCGCATATTTATTCAAAATTGCGGCTGCGGTGTGGAGATGCTGACCTTGTCTGGTTTATTCAACCGTGTAAAACGAAGTCCACAGGCAAAATAAGGAGAGGAAAAAAAAAATAGACAAAAGAAAAGCAATATAGGCTGTCATCCTCACAGGAATTGTGATGTTCTTTGATTTGTGTTCTCTTTTGTAGATACAGTCCTCTTCAGATTTTCTGCCGCGTGACAAGAATACGAATACAACACACAGCATGCTGCATTGTGGTAAAAGCATGCGGGTGAGGATAAATGCGTTCGGATTTGTCTGTGTTTGGATCTGTGGGAAATAAAAAGTGCAACATAGAATGAGAGAGAGATGCAAAAAGTATAAGTGTGGAGTAGAATATACAATGCTGCAGGATTTACGCATCATAAATCCTTTTTAAGGCTTTTTTCGCTGGTATGTGTATAAAGAGAACAATATTTAATTAACATGAGTGACTTTTGCCTTTAAGATGCATTTTTGGTGGCTTTTTGCCCCCCATGTGTTCTTTCAGTTCTTTTGTACTATGCTGTATGTGCCATCTGAGCGAGTGCATGCGTGCATGTGTGTGTATGTGCAATGTGTTCTTTCAAGATGCAATATAAATGGGGCCCCCTGCTGTGTGCAGTTCCTCAGCTTATGCAAGCTCAAAGTAGTTCTTCAGGCTGGGGAGTTAATTGCCACGGACTTTGGTGTTACACATCGATCTGAGAAACACTGGAAGCACTCTCTCCATCGAAAAGAGATAAAGACAGCGGAGCAGATGGGGGAATTACAATATCCTCTTCCTGAGGCTGAGGAGACAGCGTCGTAATAGGCCCAGTCTGTGTGTCAGCACACACAAGTCACAATCTATTGATCCAAATGAATGGCTGTCCCTGTGGCTTGATGTTCCTCCAAGATCAGATCTCAATTGATTTTGAACCTCTGCGAGGGAGGAACAATTCTGAGTTTGGCTTTTCCCTCCAGCTAACTCTTGGATTTAAATGGGGATTTTACATAAATGCAACTGTGGCTACTTCCAAAATCAGGAAACACTTGTTCTTGAGGTCTCAACCAGGGGTCTGAGGGACCCCCACAGTGGGGTAAAATTATTATTAAAGGCAATTTAAAAAGAAACGGATGGGAAATAATCACTTTATTGTGTTGGGGCAGGTGTGAGCATACCTACATGTGATCTTGGGGGGGATGGACAGCATTTCAATAAATGGGATGCATTTACTTAACACTTTTCCATATGCATCAGAAGCTCAAAGCGCTTTACACATCAATGCCTCACATTCCCCCCCGATGTGAGGCTCCAAAAGGACCTTGCCCAAGGGTCAGGCTGGGATTTCAACAGAGGATCATCTGGTCTCAAGCCCAACACTTTAACCACTAGACCATCACCTCCCAATTATTAGAGTTATGGTGTTTCCCTGCCCTTGGCACTGTGGCTGCCCACTGCTCCTAGTCAATGGATTGTGTCTATTTATACTTAAGATGGACTAAATGCAGAGGTCAAATTCACTTGTATGCAGGTTTATGCAAAGGTTTGGGGCTACAACTCTAGGTAGATTAAGATGAGCAAACCTTCCCAATAATTGCCAAAGTCGTAAACTGTCCCAATGTGAAAGCTAACATATCGAGACAGACAAACGCATACACACTCCCACACACAACTATGGTCAATTTATAGTCACCAATTCACCTAACCCATGTCTCTTTGGAAGCGCGGAATAGCGTGTACCACTGCATGGATAACACATTAAAACCTGCACAGCAAGGACTAGGTCAGAATTGCACCTGGGAACTTGCGGTTGTGAGGCAAAAAAATGCTCATCACTATGCAACCATGCTGCCAGTATATAAATAAATAAAACAATAAATCCTATGAGTCTCACATTTTTACGTCTGCCATGGAGGTTATGTTTTCGGTCGAGTCTGTCTGTCTGTCTGTCTGTCTGTTGGTCAGCAGGATAACTCAAAATGTTTTGAACGTGATGAAATTTTGTGGAGTGGTTGGGAATGACAAGAGGAACAAGTGATTAAATTTTAATGGTGATCCGGATCACGATCCGGATCCAGGAATTTTTTAAAGGATTCTTCACCATTGCGGGATAGGGGGAATTGACATTCTAGTTTCTAACTCCACAAAAACAAGGCAGACAGGCTTGAAAAAAAAAATAGGGTGCAACATAGTCAAATGTTCTATCAAACAACAAAGTTTGGTGATGATCGGATCCAGATTCCGGATCTGGTGATCCAGAATATGCAAAAATATAGGGAAAATAGAAAATGTGTCAGTGTGAGGTGACAAATGAAGCTAAAGATGCACAACTAACACCAAACTGTAGCTGAATCTGTACTGATTCAGTAAGGTGTCATCAGATTTGATGTAGCTTCAAATGTTATGGAGCTAGATCCAGAAGAACGCCATTACCGAAAAATCATTTTTATACAATAACCTTTGAACTAATAGAGACATACAAGTGATTCCAAGTTCTAGTGGTATGTTTTCAAGGGTCAAGGATGTCAAATATAAAGGAAAGAAAAGTGTATGTATCATAGTTTCAGTTGTAACACTGAATTGTTGAATAGATCACTGTGCCAAAGAGGGAATCTCTTTAGGGTCAGTGACCCTATGGCCTTGTGTAGCACATGCAACACTTAAAAAATAGTTCTATTTCAGAATTTACTGTTATTTATTTAGAGAAGTGTTTCATAAATATTAAAAAAAAATCATATATTTGCAGTTTAGGTGAACAATAAACTGTAATAATAAACTAATAATAAACTGAATCTTGTCTCATTTGTTTTTGTCTATAAGCACATGCAATATCAGTATCAGTGCTCAGATGACAGTAGCTTCTGGGAAAGGTGCAAGTTAAAATAAACTGTGATGCCAACCGCTAAGGATACATGCTATCCAGTCACAGCAGATGAAACTTTTTTTTTACTACTGAGCAAACATCATTGTTAGACTTTTTTAGGTTCAATGATTCCACGGCATGTAGATGTTATGGCGTCAGTGACCCCATGTTCTTGGCGTAGGTTTGCACTCTCCAAGTAGTTTTTTGACTTATTTTTCGTTACAACAGTATGAACCCAAGAAATGTCATGATTTATGTGGTTAAGTTCATTTAACTTACTAATATACATACATTCCTCAAAATGGATGGTCCAGTGTCCATACCTGCCTCTTCTGCAGTCATACCTTTGGGATATGCACCGAATATAGATTTGAATTGTCTTGTTGAATAATACATGATTCCATCCATCCATTTTCTTCCACTTTATCCGGAGTCGGGTCGCGACCCGACTCCGAATAATACATGAATGTTCCTGGAAAAGATGTCATCTTGAAGGCAGCATATATTGCGCCAAAATCTCAATGTACCTTTCTGCATTAATGCTGCCATCACAAAGTATGAATTAGTTTTGCCAAAAGCAATGCCATGGCTTCACGGTTAGCAGTGATGCTTCACAGCCAGAATGTGAAGCGATGGCTTTCCACCTGATCCTTTCTGTGTGGATTCTGTGTGGATTTTGCATTTTGTGGCCTTCATCTTTATTTTGTATGGAGTTTGCATTTTGTTCCTGTGTTTGCATTGGTTCCCTACAAGTGCTCCGGCTTCCACCCACTTCTAAACCCATGCAGGTTAGGTGAACCGGAAGCAGGTGTCTGTGCGCAAGTGTGCATGTGTTTGTCTATATGCAGACCTGAGCTGGCTAGCCGTCCTGTCCAGGTTGTACCCCACCTCTGGCCCAAATGTTGCATTTGCACATAGGCAAGACGTGTTACTAATGTTATATTTGCGTCATTCTTGGAACATTCCTGAAATTCTTAACATGACTTAATGCATCTGAATAGGTTTCTTAATAGTGCGTGATATTCGTGATTTTCGTGGAACATATTTTTGGCTGTCATAAAATCTTCCACGAATGTCACGCACCACCCTCATTTCGTGTCATGTCGTGGAGGTCGCAACTGAGCACGTTGATCCGTCTTGATTAGTGGTGATCCTTAATAGAGCGTGACAGCATTCTTCTCTGACATGCGCACAATTAAATCCTGCTGCACTGCATTCAGTTTCAATGCTGCAGTATGCTGAAGAAGGACAGTTAGCCAAGTCGGCTAAAAGTTTTGTTCCAATGCTCCTCAACGTGCTCCTGCAGGTGTTCCACCTGCTGCTGCTCCTGATGTTTGGGAAAACAAGCGAGACGAGAGTCACGGGAAGCCACACGTCTGACTCTCTCAGTCTCCTCCTCCTCTCTGCACCACTCCATGGCATAGAACCCAACTAAGCATGCAGTCACAAAGTTTTTCTGTTGTGGATTAATCTAGATTTTTAGGAGCAAACTGGAGCAATCTGAATTGTTCAGCAACTGAGGGTTGGATGAATATGGGGGTCTGTGTGGAGACAATTTGCTTCATTCACCACATGACAGAACTTAATGATGCGCTGTTACGCACGATAGCACGCAAGAGCATGCAACAATGTGGAACATTATTCTTGACCGTGCTTAATGGTTTCTGATAATTCTCCAGCAACATGCGCCATTAATCATAACACATGGTAACAGGTTGCAGCAGTTGCAGCAGATGCCTCTGCCCCAAATCATCACATTCGTGATCAGCGGCCATGAATGTAAACTTTGTGGCATTCGTGGCTTTCCGTTGTTATGTGTAAACACATCTTAAGATTAATGGGATAGGCTACAGCCCCCCTGTAACCTTTGCTTGGAGAAAGCAGGTAGAGAAAGTGAATGAATGAATGATCGGCACTTACACAACAACATGACAAAACCTGGCTTTTGGAGTTGTTGCTGATAACAGCCTGAATGGTCTTTTTTTTGTTTGTTTTTGGTTCATTTCTCACAAAAAACATCTGGAATAGTGAATCATCTGACAATACCCTTTCCCACTGTGTGATGGCCCAACCCAGATGCCTCCAACAAGAGATAAAGTGATGACACTTCTGCATATGGTTAACATAAGACTTCTTTTTTTGTACACTGACGTTTTAATTTTAAGTGGCATTTGTGAAATTCCAAATTGTGCTTGAGAACGTTTTCTCAGAGTAATCGCTTGCCGATGTGGTTATATGGTTTTGATGTATGATGGTTCTTCATGCAGTGCTGTCTGAGTGATGGAAGATAACGGGTGTTCAGATTATGCTTGCAACCTTCCCCTTCATGCACTGAAATTCAGTAGGATTTTTGCGCTTGTGCATTTCCGACTTTAAATGTTATCGTTTCGTGTTGCACATTTCTCTTTTGTTGCGATGCTGCTTTCGGCCTTTTTATGCTATGCACTCATTGTGAAGTGGCTCTCATTCACTTAGCAAAGACACAAACTACCAAGCTTTGCAAACAGGCATGGCCAAATTATAGTCATCACCCTGCTGGCACTTTTATCGAGACCCTCCCTTTCACATAAACATACAAGTATCTCATTCTTTGTATCTCTCCTCACTATAATCGCATGAGCTTACAATACTCGGGTTGGATAAGTGCTCAATTATAGCACTCACACCTGTAAAGGTGAGTCAAAGTGGTCAACGCTGCAATTTACTGAATAATTTTGTTTAATTTAAGTGAATGACAGGAGATAAACAGTACGGCATGTCAGCAAAATTATTTTAATGTATATTTGTTTCAGTACAATGATTAGATATCACTGCTGTGGCAGTCACATGGAGGGCAAACGTGTTTGTTCCATATGATAAATATTAAACATATAGCATGCTAAACTGTTTTAGTTGAGCCATGCACATATTGTATACATGCCGTTGAAATTTGTATGGAAATATGTTATATTGGGTTTGACACATGCCAGCTAAATGCATTTATCACAGTGTTGGACATAGACGGTGGCATCAACTCCATTCACATTAACCCTGGTCTGTCCCTGGTAGGCAAACTGCAGTTCCACATCCATCAATGTCATTTATTGAATGACTGAATGACAAAGTTGCCATAATGCATTAATGGCATGTCAAGTACTACATTGTGAAAATAATTATTGAAAATAGGATTAACAACAATAAATGTCAGATCAAGTGCCACACATAACCTTATTCACCATGTCCTGAATAGCAACCACCATGGCATACAACCAGACCATGCCCACCTCTTCAAAACAATCATCTATCTGCTGCTGCCATGTAAAATGTCACTTTCCAAGTGCTGGGATCAACAACACTGAGGCACCTGCTGGATCATAACCACAATAGTGTGCCACTTGAACGTAATATCACAGCTGATTTTCTCTCACAGTGACACAAAGTCAATCAAGTGTTATCCAAGGCTTATCAAAAGAAACCAACTACTCCAAAGTGACTGTCCAGCATCATACAATCAATCAACAGGAGTTTGTCATCTATATATGTCTATATATAGTTATATACGGTTTGTCATCTATATATATCAGATCTCTAGACATCTATATATAGATGACAAACCCCTGTGATGTCACCTACAGGTGTTCTGAAGAGTGAGCATTCCCTTAGCTGAAAAATGCATAATTTATGGCTTGTTGGGATTTTTTTTTTTTTTTTTTTTGGAAGCATGTTTATTTCTCCTCTAAAGTTGGGCATTTTAACATGGGCTTCTATGGGAATCTAGCAGCCTCTAGCAGCAATTTTCCCTGCTCCAGGTGGCTTCATTTTTGATGGCTGGAGGTTAGGGATTAGTTAGTGTTGGAATATAACATGAAAATTAGGTCAGGTGAGATGTGAGATCCAGGAGGATGGTCTGGTTCCACGCATAGCTACATCCACCACACCAAGTACCTGCCACCTTTGGTACTTAATGACAATCAGCCATGTAGAAAACCAGTCCATCCTCACCTAGCAAAAGTAACCATTGCATCAGCCAAGCTTGAACCTTCGTGCGCATGCGTGAGTTTTTTCACGCCTGTCGGTTGCGTCATTTGCCTGTGAGCAGGCTTTGAGTGAGCACTGGTCCACCCTCTCGTTGTTTTTTTTATTGCGAATCAGTCGTGTGATTATCCGAGAAACTGAGCATGAGCTGGACATGCCCCAACATGTCCTGTGAGGCTTCATCACGGCGTTGCTTTGCGGCTTGTGATATATCTCATTTCAAAGCTCTTGTATTCTACTTTCTGGAGATATGTGTATGAACCCATAAGTGCTACACAACCTGTATAATGTAACTTCAAATATGTGCAAATTTTTGTTAAATTTTTTTCTCCTTGAATAAAAAAAAGTAATAATTATTAGCCTGTATCATGGATATATTTCATATTAGACCTTACAAACACACTACAGTTCTTGTTTATGTTCTGGACGACAGCTGTGTACAATATCAGATCTCTAGACATAAGCACTGTGAAACTGTGAGCCTTTTGTATTGGCACAACTGATCCAAATTAGCTCCAAATGTGCCAAAGAGGATTTGTATATTATGACTAATTTGTCCATAAAAGATACATTTCCATATTTGGATGGATGCAAATTTCCATTCAAGCGCTTTATTTTCAATATTTACATTTTTCATGTTTTAGCATTCATCCTCTGGCCTCACTCTGCTCTGTCACCTTTACGCATGCTTATACAGGCCGCCTTTGTAGCTAAAGACTACGATTCCCATGGTGCACTGGAAAGCTTATCTTATTGCCTAACAGAAAATATGAGTCAAAGGTTTGATACGTCACTGGGTTTGCTGACTCTGATTGGCCAAAATCTCCAATGCAGAAGTGCCTTGGGAGCGCACGTTTTACTCAGAAGCCACACTGCTCAGCGTGGCGCTCTCTTTGGAGTGACATCACTGCTATTTTGGCATTGTGGGATAGCTCGCCAAACTACTTTCGCCTGACTCAGCGCTGAATTTGCCGGCATGAGAAGATGCTGCTGGATGAGTGTGAGTATAAGTGAAGTGCACATCTCGGGCCGTGCGGTGCATTATGGGTACGCTAAATTTTTCAGCTACCAATCCACATGGTATGACAGTGGAAAGCAGCGAGGAGTGCTATGATTTGGATCATTTCAACCGCTGGAAAGTTGACGATTTAAAGAGTTTTTGTAAGCTCCGCGGATTGCCTGTTATAACCCGGACTACGTACAGCAGTGGACAGAAACGGAAAGAAGAGCTGGCTGCGCTTACGTATGCTGCATCATTACAGAAACTACCGTTGGTGCCGACAAAGGCGGAAGAGAGAGTTGCTGTCGAAAATTACCAGTCCTTGTTGATAGTTGGAGACAAACAAATTTCTGACCCCTTGAAGGCAGCTGACAGATGGTTAGACGAGGTCCAGAGACTGAAACTGTGGATATTGCAGAATATTTGCTAAGCAGGGATGAGAAATCGCTACTCCGCCGGCTTCGTAATGACTATAAGTAAGGTGGGTCTCGCATATAACCTCTTTGGTGTCACGTTTGTTTTGATACGTTGACAGACATACAGTGATATGTGCATGCATGCAGTTTGTTAATAGAACATGTCAATTTTACAATATTACGCGCCACTTCATTCTTGGCGCGACATTACAGTCATAAGCTGATGCATGAAAATAGCGTCATCAGCCACATTATAATTCAGCACAGTTTCAGGATATTGACAAAATAAAAGTGTGCAAGAAACTTACAATTTTAGTCCATCTTTTCTGTGGGGAAATTGTGTAGAATGAACGGAGGTTTACGACCACATTTCTTCTTCTTTCCGTCTTTGTGTGGCCTCGGCGGAGCTTTGCAACTGTGCGTTTTCAGCCAACTTTCAAGCCTATAAATTCCATTCGAGCATTTGAAAACAGCACAATGCGCACCTGTCATTATTGTATGCGTCACTTAAGGCTTAAAGCCTTTGAAACAATCCCTGTAAGCCTTAACTTTTACGGTCCGCTAATGCTACTGTATATGAAATTTAATGGGAGCAGTGTAAGTTTGGTAGTTGGGATTTTTGCCCCCGGTTGACCCACACATGCGCAGATGCGTTGCACACTTCACTTATTGACTTGCGATCATTTAGGCATAAAAACACACGAGATACACAAGTTCTTGTGCCAAATATACTCCTGATGTTTTAGCAAGCCTGGGAACTACTATTTGCGCAGGAATTCATCAAGCACATCGGCCGCAGGCACGTACTAATACAGAATATACAGAAACTGAATATTGTTGTCGGCCAAAACGACAGTGTCCACTGCCTGAGCTAGTGGCGTGCATGAGAGTATGCTCACAAGCATCCACCAGACGAATGCACATACCTAAAACAGAGCTGACACTGGATTTAGAGAATAAACAGGTTACTGAATAAGCCAAAGTCAGAAATTGGTTGTTATACATAGGTAAGACATGTTTCTTTTGTCATATTTTTTTTTACTTTTTCATGTAATAAAATGGATTTTGATGGATTATAACATACAATATTACTTCATGGGAAACACAACTGGATAGTATTTTTCTGTGGAGTGTTACAAACAAAATGAGCCCACTTATGCCTGGATTTGACTTGTTTTGGGCCTCCAGAAGACCAGGACAAGGTCAAAACTGAAAATTATGACGTCTAATATGATGACAAATTATTAATTAAAAAAAATGGCATTTGTGGTGGATGGTTGGCTTAGATTGGATTTGCTGGTCGTTTTCTTTGAGATTGCCCGATTCTAAAGAGGTACAAGATAGAACATGCACGTATTGGTTTAAATATGAACGTGCAATAGTGGGCGTTACAAAATATTATACAAAACCCTACTGAGCTCGGGTGGGTGGCTGTATGTGCACATATAGCCTATCACAGATGTTATATCCAGCTGGATTTTATTCAAGCCTACATGTGTACTTAGATGATATTAATGCAGTTTAAAGCTGATTTACAAGTTAAATGTCACTGTACAGATATACAGTTAGATATTGTACCATTTTTTATTTCCAGCCTGGTTACACAGTGCTTGTGCACGCTTGCTCACATGAACCACAGCATGAATCCACCTTCAAAAGCACAATCAAATCAACTGTCATGAAAAAAATGAATGACTAAAACTGCAACAGCATCATAGGAGCAATTATTTCATTCAATATGTTTTAAGGTTGTTTTGTTATTCTCAGTTCACATTTTCTGAAGGTGCCTGGTTAAACAGCTGAGCAATGACATTTGGATTTCTTCTAATTATTACTATTTTTATTTAATTATATTTAGATTAAAGTAACCCATAAGGGTTAGATGTGACTTATTTCCCCTGCGGGGTGAAGCAGATTGATGTTCAACATAAAATGTTGCTGTGGGCTGAAGTGATCACAATCTCTGCAGGATCAGGCAGGAGTGTGATGACACATCTGCGGGAGTGGGTGGTAACAGTTGGAAATCCTGCAAGAGCAAGTGGGTGTGGGATTGTATTTAAAAAAAAAAAAGTCTCTCATAGACCTTTATTTTCAATCACATACCAGAAAAGGAGTAAAATTATTGCCAGTATAGTATTACTTTGTTGTTCTGATTCAGTCGGTGCATGTCTTCTAACAGTATGGAGCAAGTGCAAATTTTAGGCTGAAATGTTGAAAATCAAGACAGGTGGAAATCAGGACTATAAATTTATTGATTAGTCTCTAAAATTAAATATACGAGGTCTGTGAGAAAACTATCCGACCTTTCATTTTTTTCAAAATCTATATGGATTTGAATCATGTGCGCTTGCATCAGACAAGCTTGAACCTTCGTGCGCATGCGTGAGTTTTTTCACGCCTGTCGGTTGCGTCATTCGCCTGTGGGCAGGCTTTGAGTGAGCACTGGTCCACCCCCCTCGTCAGATTTTTATTGTTTAGGAATGGCGGAGCGACTGCCGCTTTGTTCCATGAAAATTTTTTCAGAAACTCTGCCAGACAGCCAGATGGAAACCATTTGGAAGATTCAGATGGCTTTCGGTGAAGATTCTATTGGTATCACACGGATTTAGGACCATTAAAACTGGATTAAAAATGGCCCACAGCGGCGGAGGGCACACCGCGCACCGAGCGGCCATCGACAGGCTGGAACGAGCAGATCACTTCCAAATTTAAGGCTCTGTTGATGCAGGACGTCATGTGACTAGCAGAGAAGTTTCAGAAGAGGTCAGGATCAGCACTTTATCGGCACATTCCACTGTTAAAGGAGATTTTGTAATGAAAGACGTGCGGATGGATTCGCGCGTCGGGACGCAGCCGCTCATGGCGCGGGACAAACAACACCTCCATGTTGGAAACCATTCGTAAGATTCAGACAGCTTTCGGTGGCTTTTCAGTCAAGTGAGTATCCGAGAAATTGTTTAACAGCTGGGCATGTTCCAACTTGTCCTGTGAGACTTCCAACACAGAGTTGTTGTTTGTCCAGCGCCATGAGCGGCTGCGTCCCGACGCACGAATCCCAATAGAGCGCTTCGGTCTCAGACTGCAGGCTTACTTGTAGTTCCTAGGGTTTTTAAGAGTAGAATGGGAGGCAGAGCTTTCAGCTTTCAGGCTCCTCTCCTGTGGAACCAGCTCCCAATTCAGATCAGGGAGACAGACACCCTCTCTACTTTTAAGATTAGGCTTAAAACTTTCCTTTTTGCTAAAGCTTATAGTTAGGGCTGGATCAGGTGACCCTGAACCATGCCTTAGTTATGCTGCTATAGACTTAGACTGCTGGGTGGTTCCCATGATGCACTGAGTGTTTCTTTCTCTTTTTGCTCTGTATGCACCACTCTGCATTTAATCAATAGTGATTGATCTCTGCTCTCTTCCACAGCATGTCTTTTTCCTGATTCTCTCCCCTCAGCCCCAACCAGTCCCAGCAGAAGACTGCCCCTCCCTGAGCCTGGTTTTGCTGGAGGTTTCTTCCTGTTAAAAAGGAGTTTTTCCTTCCCACTGTTGCCAAGTGCTTGCTCATAGGGGGTCGTTTTGACCATTGGGGTTTTTCTGTAATTATTGTATGGCTTTTGCCTTACAATATAAAGCGCCTTGGGGCAACTGTTTGTTGTGATTTGGCGCTATATAAATAAAATTGATATATATATATATACATATATATATACAGAGAGAGAGAGAGAGAGAGAGAGAGAGAGAGAGAGAGAGAGAGAGAGAGAGAGAGAGAGAGAGAGAGAGAGAGAGAGTAAAGGATTGGTATAATAGCTGCATTTTAGATAATGTATCTGCAACATTATGTTTATTATACAACCCCTGGCAAAAATGATGGAATCACCGGCCTCGGAGGATGTTCATTCAGTTGTTTAATTTTGTAGAAAAAAAGCAGATCACAGACATGATACAAAACTAAAGTCATTTCAAATGGCAACTTTCTGGCTTTAAGAAACACTATAAGAAATCAGGAAAAAAAAGTTGTGGCAGTCAGTAACGGTTACTTTTTTACTTTTTAGACCAAGCAGAGGGAAAAAAAATATGGAATCACTCAATTCTGAGGAAAAAATTATGGAATCATGAAAAACAAAAGAACGCTCCAACACATCACTAGTATTCTGTTGCACCACCTCTGGCTTTTATAACAGCTTGCAGTCTCTGAGGCATGGACTTAATGAGTGACAAACAGTACTCTTCATCAATCTGGCTCCGACTTTCTTGGTTGCTGTTGCCAGATCAGCTTTGCAGGTTGGAGCCTTGTCATGGACCATTTTCTTCAACTTCCACCAAAGATTTTCAATTGGATTAAGATCTAGACTATTTTTTGACCCTATGTGTCTTTTTGCAGGGAATGTTTTCACAGTTTTGCTCTATGGCAAGATGCATTATCACCTTGAAAAATGATTTCATCATCCCCAAACATCCTTTCAGTTGATGGGATAAGAAAAGTGTCCAAAATATCAACATAAACTTGTGCATTTATTGATGATGTAATGACAGCCATCTCCTCAGTGCCTTTACCTGACATGCAGCCCCATATCATCAATGACTGTGGAAATTTACATGTTCTCTTCAGGCAGTCATCTTTATAAATCTCATTGGAACGGCACCAAACAAAAGTTCCAGCATCATCACCTTGCCCAATGCAGATTCGAGATTCATCACTGAATATGACTTTCATCCAGTCATCCACAGTCCACAATTGCTTTTCCTTACCCCATTCTAACCTTGTTTTTTTTCTGTTTAGGTGTTAATGATGGCTTTTGTTTGGCTTTTCTGTATGTAAATCCCATTTGCTTTAGGCGGTTTCTTACAGTTCGGTCACAGACATTGACTCCAGTTTCCTCCCATTCGTTCCTCATTTGTTTTGTTGTGCATTTTCGATTTTTGAGACATATTGCTTTAAGTTTTCTTCTTGATGCTTTGATGTCTTCCTTGGTCTACCAGTATGTTTGCCTTTAACAACCTTCCCATGTTGTTTGTATTTGGTCCAGAGTTTAGACACAGCTGACTGTGAACAATCAACATCTTTTGCAACATTGTGTGATGATTTACCCTCTTAAGAGTTTGATAATCCTCTCCCTTGTTTCAATTGACATCTCTCGTGTTGGAGCCATGATTCATGTCAGTCCACTTGGTGCAACAGCTCTCCAAGGTGTGATCACTCCTTTTTAGATGCAGACTAACAAGCAGATCTGATTTGATGCAGGTGTTAGTTTTGGGGATGAAAATTTACAGGGTGATTCCATAATTTTTTCCTCAGAATTGAGTGATTCCATATTTTTTTCTTCTGCTTGGTCTAAAAAAGTAACCGTTACTGAATGCCATTATTTTTTTTCCTGATTTCTTATAGTGTTTCTTAAAGCCAGAAAGTTGCCATTTGATATGACTTTAGTTTTGTGTCATGTCTATGATCTGCTTTTTTTCTACAAAATTAAACAACTGAATGAACATCCTCCGAGGCCGGTGATTCCATAATTATTGCCAGGGGTTGTAGCTGTAACAGCAGCTTTTCACAATGTAATTTCAGGTTCAGATGCCCTACATGCAATGACACACAGTGACACACAGTGTTTGCAGATAGGGTGTGCAATGTTCACAACTAGTTCACATAAGTGAACTAGTCATGAGTGTCAGAAATTTTGAACATTTCAAAATGTTCTTTGCACACTGGCATGCAGCTGCACACAGGTGACGCACAGTTTACAACAAAGTTTAATCATTGCCACGCAAGATTGATCAAATCTGTGCAATTGTCAAGGTGGCTTAAGTCCAAGTCGAGAACAGGACTGGATGAGTCTAAGTCCCACAGTGCATGAAACATTTACAATAAAATGTGAAATATGCAACCTACAGGCACACTTGATCTGAATGATCCAACCCCCAAACCCCCAAAACCCATAATATACAAACAAACAATGAGAGCTGAAATCTACAAAACCATTTTTAACATCTTGAGTCTAGACATTCTCAACATGATGGGCAGTTAACCACCAGTCTTTAATTAAGGAGTCTGTAGAGCCTCAAGAATTTCTAAAATAAATATTGAATAACTATATTTGTATTGCCTCTGGTTTCCTGTCTTCAAAGCTGTTCCAGAAAGAGTTAAAATGGGTGATTATTTTCTACAAACTACATTAGCAGGTGATCTCCGTTTTACTCAAAACTGGTGTTAATTTGTGAAATCTCTTGATGGGGTCTGTGGCTGAAATGAAATTCTGCACCTCCATGCAATTTCTGGAACCAGTTTGAGACCACAGCTGTATAGATTCTAGAAAACTAAAAAGTCTCCCAAGACTCATGTGTCAATTGATTTCAAAACTCTAGTTAAACAACTGTCCCTGGAGAGCCTCTAGATGAGCGATGATCTATATTCAACAGATTTGTGTCATGAAAGAACTCAGCTGTTCACCAGAGATCTTCAGACAGAAAAGTAAGGTGCTATTTGGGACTTGGGCTTTATTGCGAAAGTGGTGGCCCACGTCTTCACATACTGTAACAAAGTAAAAGGTAGGAGAGGGAAGATGAAATATTTGGGATTTCTAGTGATGTATTGTCAGATACATCATATAATCTTTGTATTACTTGTCAGACTCTGCTTTAACTCTCTTCTTGGTTTGATGGGGCATCCTGAAATGAGCTATGAAACTATTTTTCATTGCCACATTTTGTGTTTTAGTTGGAACACATTCTTTGTCCCATTGCTGGTGCCATATGGCTCCAGTTTGGAATATGCTCCCATCAGTGCTCTCAGAACAGCTCTGTCACTTTGCCCCATTGGTCAATCTCTTCACCATGTTGACCACAGGCTTTTATGTGGTTTTGTGGTTGCCTGTGTGCCAGGAGAATTAATGACCAACAATCCAAAAAATGCTGCATGGGGACAAAGACGTAGTGAGATGATTTAATGCTGTGCAAAAGCGTCACAGTAGGTTTCTGTCTCCTGTGGGATTCTTAATATATTGTCAGTATTTGTCCAGTTGATAGCTGAGGTTTGCTTAAAAAAAAAAAAAAATCCCTTAGAATAATGAGTGAGTCTGGGTGTTCTTGGCCCACACTGGTTATCTGGCCAGCCAAGTGTAACAGCAAGAAGGCACAAGAACAGTCTCGAGGCTGAGTGTAAACATTGACCAGAATAATGAAGGAAAACTCTTGCACTGAATTGCCAATTTCTTTCAAAACCTCAACATTGCTACCTTTTCACCGAAAGCAGATTCAACTACTTTCAAGGGAGTGCCAGAATGTTTCACCTAGCCAGGATAACATGACGCACAGCCATGACAGACTCGGAAATTTGCAGGTAGAGTTAAGGAATAAAAGAAAAGTCAATGGTGGGTTCATTTCCCAGTAACGTCTGATTGTCCTGTTGCTCTATGCAGTATAGAATAGTGACTAATTTGCTACCAATATATAGTGTAGGTCTGGGTTTGATTGTTGCTCATGTGATCACCCTCATGTCTACATCCTTGAAAAAGTCACTTAATCTGCATTGTTTCATTCCACCAGTTCTAAATGGGAATCAACTGTGGATGGATAAGTAAAATCAACAGACTGGTGTACCATCCAGTATCTCATTGAGTGGAGGTTCTAGGCTCTAATCCACTTCCCCACAGTCCAGCATCCACACATAAGAAAGGACAACTGTTATTTGGACTCATTTCTTCAACCCACTGCTTTCAAAATGACAGCATCTATAAAACTCGAGTGTGAAACTACTTAAAACAGTCCATTTTCGGTTTGTCAACTTGAGTTGCTCTGTTGGTTTTTAATTGATTTTGTTAATCCAATGAATGATGTCCAGACTATGAAAAACGAAGCCATGGCCTTATTTACAAGTCTGAGAAACACAATTAACTTGCCTTTGTGTG
Organism: Thalassophryne amazonica; assembly: GCF_902500255.1. Classification (NCBI taxonomy): domain Eukaryota; kingdom Metazoa; phylum Chordata; class Actinopteri; order Batrachoidiformes; family Batrachoididae; genus Thalassophryne; species Thalassophryne amazonica. The sequence continues at coordinate 12,947,616 of NC_047119.1, forward strand.
GCCAAAACATAATAGCTATTCCTGGCACAATAGCTGCAGTGTGAAAAGGGTCGAGAAAAGTAAATGAAAAGCCATACATAAATGTGTTCATGGCAAATAAATAAATGGATGACAGAGCTCAATTCAGCCATTGGAAGGACAATAAAAGATTTGTCATTCTTATTACTGGGAGCTTCCAAAATACCAGAATTCCATTTAAAGCTATTGATTAGATTTTTAATGGTCCAATGATTAATAAAATTGGGAATTTACTCAGAATGTACTTTTCTGTAGATGAAAAGGGTAAACAAAGTAGACAACACATTAGAGAGACTTTACTTCTTATGAATTAAATTTCTTATTTTAATTAAATGAGAATTAAAAAAAAAAAAAACTTGTCACAGTGACCCCCAAAGACCCATTTAACTGATGCCCTGATGATGTCATGGTCCACTATCATTTCACCTGTTGGCTTCACTTTCTAATCCCTTATCCTGCTTTAAGTTTCTGTGCGAACAATCAGCTCCACCCATTTCCTCTCACCTGCTTCCAAACTGGAATTGCTGCACATCGTAAAGCCAGCTCTTCCATTTTCCCTTCATGTCAGATTGTTTCATACTGCAATGTTGATCTATCCAGCCTGCTAAAAAATTCAACTAGATCCTAGTTAACAAACCCAGCCAACCTTCCCTGAACCCAGCCATTCTATTAAAAGACTAAAGGTTTACTGATGCAAAAACACAAAATTAAATATCCTTCTTTGAATTGCTTGAGGAAAAAAAAAAGAAAAAAAAACTACTTCCCCAAGCCAGTCTGTTTCTTCTGTTTACTTACCATTTTCCCTTGAGCGCTTTCGACATTTTAATGCAATAAATACTTCCTTCTGTTGCCCAAAACTTTACAGTGTTCCGTAAAAATTCCTAAAGTCATTATATGCATGCAGCGGTGGTGTGGACCACGACGCATGCCATCTTTCTTGCTTGTCCTGACGTGAGGGCAAATCAGGGAACCCCTGTGGCTTGCTTTGCTTCTCTACAGGTAATTATTGTTCTCATTCCTAAAAGTTTAGTTCCAAATGATCACCTCAGCAGGTGATTTCACTGATGAACACCACTTCGATTTGGAGTGAGGAACTCATCAGTGAAATTCCCTGCTGAGGTGATAACATGCCTCAACCTCATTAGATACAATTAATGGTACAGTGTGGCATTGCATTATCCACCTCACAGTAAAAGTGGACTTATAGCCAGTTTCACCACTTGATATTGTGTGTATTTATTAACAGTCAGAAAGATGATACTTGGCCCAATTCACATAGAACCCAAAGCTGTTTAAGCTGTTTACAAGATGGAGTTTGTTGTGTGTGAAATGGAATTTATTCAGTGACAGCACTCAATAAATGGCTTTCAGAATATAAATCAAGTTACACCTTCTAGTCCGGGAGCACGTGTTGCTGTCACACATTGCCGTATCCACCACACCGACCATCTTTGGTCCTGTATGGCAACTGTCAACGTAGACAACCGGTCCATCCTCACCTCTCAAAAGTAACCATCAATCTACCACAGCCTTTTCAAGCTGCTGGGCTTCTTAAAAGTGAGTTACCTATGTGCTAGACTGTGCCCAGAGAAATGTAACATGTTCAAAGTATCATAGCTGACACTCCCACACAATTTAAGTCATACTCATTTTGAAAGTGTTTGGGAAAGCTCTATAAACCTGCAGAATTGGAGTTGAGTTCCTCCAGGTGGGTCACCCATTTGAGTCTGGTCTGCTTGAGGTTTCTTCTTCAATATCAAATGGAGTTTGTTCCTTACTACTGTTGTCTGTGTGCTTGCTCTAGGGATTGGTAAGGTTAGCCCTTAGTTGTGTGAAGTGCCTTGGGGCAGCTTTGTTGTGATTTGGCACTAATAAAATAAAAATAAAAAATTGAATTAAATTGAAATTGAAGTACTTAACTGAGTCTCCCTAAGTAACCGCTCGTTTGAGACAAAGTGATAACCGAGGGTCCTCCAAAGAGACTGGGTACCAAAGACATCCAGGTGTCACCTTAATTCACTGGATAGTGTCGGCGTCTCATAACCATAAAAAACTTGAACATTACTTCTCCTGCAATGTCAAACACGTTGGTCCAGTGACCTCATGACACTGTAAGCTCTTCCCAGGCATCTCAATTGAATTTTAATTTTACATTTATTTAACAAGATTAGTCCCACTGAGTTCAAGACCCATTTTACAAGAGAGACCTGGACAATTACAAAATTTCCAAGCCACCTAACCTGCATGTTTTTAGATGTGGGAGAAAGCCAGAGCACCCAGATGGAACCCACGCAAACAAGGGAAGAACATGCAAACTCCACACAGAAAGGCCACTAGTGGGAATCACTCCCATGACCTTCTTGCTGTGAGGAAATGGTGCTAACCACTTAAGCCATCATGATGCCTGGTCAAGGATCCAGGGACATGAATTTCACTGCCGAGATAAAGATAACAATTCTGATGGCTCTAAGAAGTCACCAAAAGCCTGGATTTTTGTCTTAATCCAGGAGAAACACAAACCCACACACTCTGGTTGCTCATTCAGCTTCTCAAGTGCTACAATCAGAGTATCCTTTCATTCCGCAAAGATCACAACATCATCCCCAAAGTCAAGGTCAGTAGCCGGTGGTTTCCACAACCCCATCCAACACCCAGTCCATGGAAACAATGAACAGTGCCAGATCCAGAACACATTCCTGATGAATGGGAGTTTTCACTGGGAAAAATTCTGAGTGTCAGCCTCCACTCCATTCAGCACTCACAGTATCTGTGTTAATGCTGACTATCACGTTGAAGATCCCTCATATTTTCAGGATGTCACAGAAAGCAGCCTGATCAACTGAATCAAATGTATTTTGAAAATCTTCATAAGCTGGGAAAAAAGCATTGCAGATATTCACACTTGTGCTCAATGATTACTCTTAGAGCTAGAATGCAGCAAATGTTTGACTTCTTGGGTGTAAAGCCAGTCTGTTCCTGTTGCTGAGTGAGTACGTTCCTGGTCCTGAAGCCTATGAAAAATAATCCTTGCAAGCACCTTTCCAGGCACAGAGAGCAGTGCCACTCTAGTTGGTGAAAACCATGCAATTACCCCTTCTGATTCCAAAGTGGGTCAGCAAGTCCTTCATTCCAGTCCATAGGGATGATACCAGTTTCCCACATTGAAACAAAGATTGTTTGCAATGCCAGGAGAGCAGCATCTCTGCCCACCTGGAAAAACTCAGCTCCAATATTGCAGGTTTAGGGAGCTTTCCAAAACACTTCTAAAATAAAGGAAGAGCAACACGTCATTGCTCATCTTGCTTAAAATTAATATCCCACAATTGTAACACATGGACTTGAACAACATTGCCAGCGACTGTGACACTGACTTTTCTTTGTACTTCGTTTTAAATAATCAGCCTTGCTGCAAGATGCTGGGCTGCTTTCCAGAGGATGTCTGCAAACTAAGAAAGATCCAACAAATTTATAAAAGCTCCTTTTCAAGGAGAAGCAGTGCACACCTCATGAATATGGCTTGTCTCAATTTTTCTTTGCTTTTCCAGCTGGACTTAAGAGCTGCTTTCAATACGACAGCTTAAGTATGGTATTGTAATAGGCCATCTGAAAAACTAGGTTAGTCTCTTTGGGACAATGTTAAACTGTATGACAACCAACATTACAGGTAGACATGTCTGCATCAGCACACAAAACCAAGTAATGGCAACAATGGGATTGCACTGACCCACTTTGAATGCTCTTTATATTGCCTTCCTTTGTGATAGATTTCTTCGTGTTAATTTTGACGGCAGTGCCCACCCAGTTTTCACAGTCCTGTAGTACTACTGAACATTGCATTGTGCAATGAAAAAAAAAGTACATTCTAGCGTTTTCCTACTCAATTGGAGTAACTATACTGTGACTATATTATACAAACTACACTATAAGACATTTGATAACTGAAGCTACAACTTGAAGCATGCATCTGTCCACAATATGTCCAAGGAAACAATACTGAGTTGTCTAGACCACATACCAGATATAAAAACAACAATGTTATGATTATTCAGTGGCTCTAACCATGCAACACTCCGATACTGATAGCTTGTCAAGGTTGTAAAGCTTGTAAAGCTGTGGAGTGACTTCTAGTTTTTATGTTCCATCACTATGAACAGAATGATTGGTTCTGTTCTATTTATGGTCCATAATTTAAAATTTGTTCACTGTTCCACTCCATGTATAAGCTGTGTTTCACTGGTCATGAAAGAGACAGTTATGTCATTGTCTCAGTGGCTTGGCTCACTACTCTTGCTTTTACATTTTCACTCAGTTTTTACATTTTGTCTGCTTTTAAAGTAGCATTCTGTTTCTCTTAATAATTAATATAAATGACCTCTCTGTGATGTTTGGTAATAAAGAACATTTATATATCCATCCTCTGACCTTTGCAAAGAGCCCCTTGTGAAAGTGATTATTTATTTCTGTTAAACTAAAGGTTTTCACTTGTGCAATGCATAACTTTAACTTTGATACATTTAATTTAATATGTTGAGATTTATTTTCCATGTTTGTTTAAAGGGCATGAAATTAAAGGTTTTAACACAAAGAAGCCTGAATTTTTTGTGATACAAAATATTATTTATAATAATAGATTAAGCCCATGGGTGCCCAGATTTGTTCATGTCTCTGTAATATGATGACTTATGGACAACATCGTGACACTAGTGGTTAGTACACTCATGTAGAAAACAGAATGTTTCCAGCTCAAGACCACCCAGGCCTGTTTTCTATGTACATGTGGACCTGTGTCAGGAATAGCATCCAGAATAAAAGTTGTGCCAAATTTGATCCATATTGCATATGGTAATGTGTTTGCAAGTACTCTGTCCCCTGTTCAGGTTATTCACAAAAATACAATGTGTCCTCCAAGGCAAGCACACAGGCAGACAACCAGAAGAATCAATATGCCACTGTCAGGTGAAATGCAAGAGTCCCCTTGGCCTTCCCCAACCACTGGGGCTGTCAACAATGAGGCACTGGTAGGCTGAATCATAGCCACAGAAATGCACCACATGGACAAACTTTGCAGCTGGAATTCCATCAAAATGATAACACTCATCTTAAACTTCCAAACAACCATTAGTTTGACATAGTCAATCCAGCTATACCTAAAGGACAACTGAAAAGAACTGGTACCAAAGAGATCTTCACCTGGTCATTGGTTCACATCCAAGACTTACAACCATGCACCAGCACCATCAGTCCTAAAGACCATCAGTCTCCTGTAAATATATTAGCATCATGAAACACCTCTGTGCAGAGAGAGATTTTCTGGCGATAAGTGATGCACATCTTTTGTAGGTAAAATACAATTAGGAATTACTGCTTAGGAATCAAGGCGGCTCTCTAAGCCTGATTATTATTCTGTGCATCACTATAAAGCTACACCCTCATTACCTCACCTCCATTCTGTCTTAAATCAAAGTGACACTCAAGCACATTCGTCATAAAAAAGAAGAAAATTAGGAATCCTTTTCCAAATGGGAATGACGATCGCAATTACTCTCACTAGCTTTCACACTCCAGTTAAAATCTGTAGACACTTCAAATTATACAGAACACAGCTGCCAAACTCCAGTTTAATTATGCCAGATATAACTGACTGAGATTTGGCTACCTTTCCTTTTACTTGGGTTTTGGCTACTTTGCTTGGCTACTTTGCTCTTGTTTGAGGAACCAAACAGCTTAGAACCTTGGTATGTTGGTGATTATATCAACTTTCCCAGTCCTAAAAACTGTTGTAGTCAGAATCTTCAATGCAAAAAATAAATGTTGAAACAAAGAAATGTTCAGATCTGCCGAAGTGACATGGAGACAAATTGCTCAGAGGAGGATGCGGCAATAAAATACTTTCTAGGCTTCAGGCAATCACAAGCACAAATCCATTTTTCATTTTTGACCCGAGGGTAATCGATGATGGAGGTGACGAGACAACAGCGCAGCCTGAATGAGCAACGGTGCAGAGAAACGTTCAAAGTAACCTGCTGGATCATTTAAATTCAGCGTGCTAAACCCTTGGCTTTCCATATTCCCACCATGTTTGTGCGGTGTACCATTGGGAGATGGCGCTAGCACTCTAACCACATTTTAATACGGGCTGAACCCTTTAATAGCCTCAGGTCAGCAAAGGCGCCTAGATCTCCATTAAAAACTCAAATGCAAACACTCTACAGTGTACACAAGCATCCCTTTGTGTAACAGAGGGTACGGAGAGGTGAAGGTGGCAAAACAATACCTGTTGATTAATGCAGTTGTAGAGGTGGAGTGCAAAATTATTAAAACATAGCCGTTTTAAGCTACAGTCCAACTCGTACGCATATTACTGTGACTCAAATAGCTGATGACACAGTGCATAGTTTAAACCAATATTAAGCATAGGTGATTGGAAAAGGAGGAAAATAAGCATAATTTGTGCATTGTGAAGCTACACCAGAATTAACTACACTGTGTGACTATTATCTACTAGAGGTCATGCTACAACTTTATGTCAGGTATAGCATAGGCATGGCTCAAAACGGGTAGACACAAATGCGAATTTTCACCAAGGATGGAGTAAGAAAAAGGTTTAATGGTCAAAACAGGCATCAAGTGGGTACATGAGTGGTCCAGCAGCGAGGCAACAGTAACAGACATGCGTAAGGCTGAGGCGTGGTTCAAAAAAACAGGCAAAGGTCAAAATACACTCCGAGGAGGCAATCAGAGCCAAAGACAAACTCAAGGTCCAGGACAAAGCAAGGTCAAAATTCCAGCAGGCAAAAAACAAGAGAAATGAGAGCTTGGAACAAAGGCTGGAAAGTGACATGAAATCAACAATATGGCGGTGAGCTGTGGAACTGTGAGGGCTTAAATAGGGAGCAGGATAATCCAGGTGTAAACAAGGGACAGGTGTGAGGAAGGTGCTGGAAGGGGTGTGACCAAAAAAGACAAGGGCAGGTACAAGATAGTGCAGTGAGATGAAAAGCAAAGTGAACTGGGGCAAGATATACAAGTCAGAGAAAAAACAACAGTGGAAACTGTGGCGTGCTCAAGACAAACCATAATTAAAGTGAATAAAAGAAAAAGGGGCACAGCTAGAAAATAACACAACTAGACTAAAAGCAAAACACAAGGAGATCAATGAATATAATAAGAACTAGCAATGAATATAATAAGTAGAACGAAACTGATACTGATAACGCATACAAGTAAATGCAATAACTGATAAGAGATGACAACATAAACTATGACTACACTGAAATAAATGAACGAGACAAACAAGAGACTACAGAATAATGCAATAAATAAACAGAACATAATCAGATAAGAAACACTGAAGATAAATAAGAATCAAACCAGTGACTAAAGCATAATACAATAAATGTGCTAAACAAACTAAACTAAGACTGAAATAACAAAGGGACCACGAGTAAAAGAATACAAAGGTAATACAATAAGCAATAAGGCAAAACAAACTACAGGCAAGACAGGAACTAAGACAAAAGTGATACAGAAAATAAATTTAAGAAAACTAATCATAAATAGATTATGACCAAGATGGCATGACATAACATATTAAAAAACTCAGAAGACAAAGAATCCAGAGGCCAGCGGGAACCCACAACCAAACAGAAACCCCTCATGGACAGGAGCATGACACTTTAATGTATGCAGCAAATTAAATTAAATTTTATCTATATTTGTTCACTTTTTTGGTACTAAATTGACACCGACAGTGTTAGGGTGTACACTACAAACGTGAATATTCTGCTAAATTCTATCATCCCTCAGGATGTGTACACATCCAGGGCCCTGAGGCATGCAAGGAAGATAGTGGCCAAGCCCTCTCACCCAGGACACAAACTTTTTGTTACCCTCCCCTCTGGCAGACGACTGAGGTCCATCGGGACTAAAACAGATTCTTTCTGTCCGCAGCTAGACTCCCATTTACCCTGCTCCCCACTACCACAAAGTACAGACTGATCATCCCTGTACTGTTTGTCTGCATGCCTGCACAGCCCCATTCCACCATTCAACTATATCTATTTGACAGTAAACTTAACTTGGCCCATTTGTCTATTTGACTCATTTACTTCTTACAGAATGATTTTTTTCCTTTTTCTTTTTATTGCTGTTTATGCACCTATTACTTCTTACAGAATTATTTTCTTTTATTGCTGTTCATGCACCAGTGACACCAGATAAAATTCCTTGGGTGTGAGCACTTACTTGGCAATAAATTTGATTCTGAAATGGGCAATAAAACATGTTTCAAATATTCCTGTATAAAGCCCAGTGACCAAGTCATCAGCACACCAAATTTGTTGCAGATCAAAACTGTAGATTTCTGTATCCATCACACAAAATGTGTTTTTGGAAATATACATTTTTCATCTAGAGGAGAGATAAATTTTACAAAAGACAATTTGTAGTTTCATGTGGTAAAAGTAGTTAAATGAGGTCTCTGATGTTCTGTCATTGACCTATTAATAGAGAAACTGACAAAAACTACATTTAGGTGTGTTGCACGTCCATGGACCCCAGAGGGTTAATTGGAGTAACGGATCATTTAAGAAGTCTGTGCTCCAGTATTTCTGTCGAGTGATATTTTGGTGTTATTTAATTTGTGGTGTTAGCACTGTTAGTTAGTTAGCAGGTTAGCTGACATTAGCTCCACTTCAGTCAAACACAAACTGTCCACAGAGAGGCTATAAACTGGTTGTAATTTTTAATACCCACAGCCAAGCCACCTAAAAAGCCAACATGAATACCATCACCCAGTCTACAAATGTGCTTTAATAAAACACCCATACCAGGGTTAGCCTGTTAATCTTTTGTTTTCTGAGATACAAGAGAACTTGGCCCAGTGCAAACTCAGCCCTGGCTGTGAACTGGGCTGGGGGCTAACCCTACCACTAATCCAATCCAAACAAAATCCAAACATTTTTAAAACTGTTAAAGCTGTTGAGACCTACGTGTTAAAAGTTTCCTAATAGGCATGTTGTTTACCGTCTGCAATCAGAAATCAGAATCAGAAAACTGGTGAGCAAAAAAAAAAAGTAATTTCCTTTAACACCATACTAATATAATCGCAATGTCACAAAGTCATCCAGAGGCATACATGTTTAACTTATGGTTCAAATTTTAACCACTCATTTTAGACAAGTTATTTAAAATTATTGTCATGTCTGAAGTTTATAAAGTGAAAATATCAGATATATGTTTTTGTTTTAAAGTAATGTGCTAATTTTTAAGGTTATGTGAGCACATGCTGTGCCAGGCAGCAAAGCATTATGGGTAGCATATGGTAATCTCAGACATTCACGACAGGACAAATGCATTTCAGACAATCTGTTCAGGGTCCACAGATAACAGCATTAAACTCTAGTGCCTAAAACTCTCGTGAATATATTCTCTGGGTTTATAGACGTTAGTGTATTTGCGCTTGTTAAATTCCACGCATCTTAAATGTAGCAGACACGGATTATCTGGAATTTTGTTTGACATTTTTTCAAGGCCGCTACTGCCATCTACTGGCCAGGAGTGTTCATGGCAGTATTAAACGTCTGGGTACATGGCTGCTCTCAAAGTGTTGATATTGTCCATTGTCCAGGCGCTTTTTGTGTGCATACATGTTAACTTTGTATTCTAAAACTACGGTTAGAAGTAATTCCGACTCCTTATTGGTCCACACGAACAAGGTTGGCGTCATGTTTTTAGTTTTTGTGGAAGTGACGACAAGAGAATAAGGCTCCTGATTGGATAGAATTTTAATCAGTACCGCCACCCAAAGGCTTGGCAGACTAATTACAACACATTTATACGGTTCGATGTGGATGGATTTTTTTTTTTAAACGACGTAGTGTGGATGAAGTTTTTTCCCCAAACTGAAAGGGTAAGATATTCGGTTTTACAAATACCCGACAACGTGTGTACATGGCCTTATGTCTGTGAAAGGCACTATATGTATATATATATATATATATATGATAGCTGTTAGTGTTGTCAAAATTCAACACTGTTAATCTTGCCTTCCATAAAAAACACATAACTCTCACAGAGCTTGCTAATCAGCACACTGGACAATGAGTCGGCATTTTTAACACCCACGATCTTCACAACCTGTGGCTACCCTTAGCAAAAATAAGTTTATTCAAGTGTACTATGAGTATAGTTATTATTATTTTTTTTTAACTAAAACTGAGGAAGTATACTTGAAGGTGACTTTTTATAAACTATATTTTATATACTTAAGAATAGTATAGTGAAGTATACTTGGCTTATACTGAAAAGTATAAACAAAAATCTAAGTACACTAAGACTTATACTTTCATACTAATACTTATAGTTTAGTATACTTTATACGTCTTTCTGCCAAAAAGTACTAAAACTTATTATGCACTTGGAGCAAGATATACTAATTCAAGCCACTGACTCAAGTAACTGAAAAGAAGTTAGAAAAGTACAGATTTTTTTTTCTATGTAGTTATATATTTTTGGTTCCAAAGGTTCGCACTTTTCTTTTACCTTTTTTGACAAGGAAGGGCTTTAGTTCTCAGTTGAAGATGCTATGTTTACATTTTTACAAATAAGGACTTGATCTTGGAGAGACCATTATGTTTACATTTTACATGCACTTGATTTCATAGGTCTTTGTTTTTGAAATGTTTGAAAATATATCAAACCTTTTTTCAACATTCTGTCCTGTGATATTTTTTAAATGCATCACACTCTTGTGTACATACTTTAAGGGGTATATTTTCAGTATATAAATAGTAAGCTACAAGTAATATGCCAAACAAAATTAAAGTATAAAAAGTAAAATAGTGAAATAACTAATGTGTATAACAGTATACTTTAAGTATACGATAATAAATAAAAATAGGAACCCAAAGTATACAACTAGTACAATGGCAGTATATCGATAAGTGCACTTGTGGTATACTTGAAGCATAGGAGAGGGATATATCAAGTACACTGAAAGGTGTACGTGTGGTATACTTTAAGCATACAAGAGGGATATACCAAGTACATTGATAGTATATAGATGAGTGTATTTGTATACTTTAAAGTGTACTTTTGCAAACTTAAAATGAACTTTAAAATATACTTTTATGAACTTGAAATGTTCCAGTTTAGTCTGAAAAAGTATTAAATTTGTGTACTTTCTAGTATACTAACAGTACACGGTCTGTGGTATACTTGCTATACTTATACTGCAGCATACTTAATAAAATGAACTTTAAATATAGTACCTTTGCTAAGGGTAGCTAAAAGGCTAACATTCTGTTGTTAACTACTGTCAGCTTTTGGAGGAAGTTAGTGTTGATCGAGAATGTTTATTGGCTGTGTTACTGATTGGAAAACTTACTGTTCAGAAGCTCCACTGATGTTTATAAGTGTGAATTTGTTGTGTTTTATTATAATGCTGAGATGCAGAAAACATCTGTATCAGTAAGTAAAGGTCCTATTGCATATTTGTTCAATCCTCCCACAAAATCCAGCTGATTGTAATAAATTTAACTCTTCAGGTAGAGGACCTAATTAGTGAAATCATCTGTTTTATGTGTAATGGTAGGAGCAATACATGATTGGACTTTTACTTTACCAAGCAAGGGTTTTTTAAAGTCAGTGTATTAGAATTGGTGAGATGATGGTGGAGTGGTTAGGCATTGGGCTTGAGACAAGAGGATCCGTGGTTCAAACCCCAGCCTGACTGAAAAATCACTACACTGTTAAACCGAAAACTCCATTTAATACAATAATTAAGTCAATGTAACTCAAACTTTGAAAAAGCTATTGTTACTAATTTTTATTAATTTAACTCAAAAATGAATTTTTGTCATAACAACTCAGTTCCTTTAAGTGCATTTAAAGTTTTGGGGCAAGTAAATGTTGGTGATGTATTTCAATTTTCAATTTATTTTCCTTTATATAGCACCAAATCACAACAGAGTTGCCTCAAGGCGCTTCACCCAGGTAAGGTCTATTCTTACCAACCCCCAGAGTAACAGTGGTAAGGAAAAACTCCCTCTGAGGAAGAAACCTCAAGCAGACCATACTCAAAGGGGTGACCCTCTGCTTGGGCCATGCTACAAACATAAATTACAGAAATAATTCACAAAACAATTCATGGATGAATATACAAGAATTGCTGTTGGTGCACAAGACAGGAGGGTCACCAACACAAACACAACTCCCATCTCTGGATGGAGCTGCACCTTAGAGAAAAAACAGAATTGGCATCAGAAAGACAAAAAATACTGTATACTTTGCCAGCATTAAACAACAAGAAGAGCAGAGAAATACTAAGGTGATCGCCGGCCGCTAGCCCTAAGCTTCACTAAAAGACCCAGAATTTAGGTAAAGTTGAGGCCGCAGCCCGCTCCAATTACTAATAACATGAATTAAAAGAGTAAAAAGCGTAAAACAAAACTGTACCAGTATACTAGCCATATGAAAGGGAAAATAAGTGCGTCTTAACTCTGGACTTGAAAGTCTCCACAGAATCTGGCTTTTATTGACGTAGGGAGATCATTCCACAGAGCAGGGGCACGATAAGAGAAAGCTCTATCACCTGCAGACTTCTTATTCACCTTAGGGACACAAAGTAGTCCAGCACCCTGAGAACGTAAAGCCCAGGCCGGTACGTAAGGTTTAATTAGGTCAGCTAGGCAGGTAGGTGCCAGTCCAAGAATAATTTTATAAGTTAGTAGCAGAACCTTAAAATCTGATCTTACTGGGACAGGAAGCCAGTGAAGAGACACCAAAATGGGTGTAATGTGGTCAAACTTTCTGCTTCGTGTCAAAGGTCTGGCTGCAGCATTTTGAAACAATTGGGGAGCCCTAATGCTAGACTGCGATAAACCAGAAAATAGAACATTGCAGTAGTCCAATCTAGAAGAAATGAACACATGGATCAGGGTCTCAGCATCAGCCATAGACAGGATGGGACGAATCTTCGCTATATTTTGCAGGTGGAAGAAAGCTGTGACATGCTCACCTCTTCCACAATTTCTCGGATAGTCACACGACTGAAAAGCCACCGAAAGCCATCTGAATCTTCTGAATGGTGGAAGAGGTGGGCATCATTTTTTGGAGTCCAGCATGTCCTGTGAGACTTCAACACGGAGGTGCTTTTGCTCCGTCAGCAGCTTTGTGCCGAAGCCATCGGCATGAATTTCACAGCCACTCTTGTCATGGCCAAATCTTCTGTCACAGTGGAATGTACCAAAAAAGCGCTGATGTCCACCTCTTCCACAATTTCTCGGATAGTCAGACGACGGTCCCACATCACCACAGCATTCACTTTGGAAATGATTTGGTCATTTCAGCATGTTGATGGCTGACCGGAGCGTGGCTCGCTCTCCACCATTGTGCGGACGTCTTTAAACCGGTTGTACCGCTCCTTAATCTGTGTGATGCCCATAGGATCGTCACAGAAAGCTGTCTGAATAATCTGAATGGTTTCCACCTGGCTGTCGCCCAGTTTCTGGCAAAATTTGATGCAGTCGTGCTGCTCCAGTTGTTCCGCCAACTAACCCTAACCCTTTTCCTTGCAAAGAAAATCCGAGAGACTACACCCATCCTCACACAAAGGCTGCTTACCAGGAAAAGGCGTAATCGACAGGCGTGAAAAAAATCACACATGCACACAGAGGTTCAAGGTTGGCTCATGCAAGCACACATGATTCAAATCCATCAGGTTTTTGCAAAAAAATAAAAAGGTCGGACACTTTTCTAACAGAACTCGTATGAAATTACACTTCATATGGCAAAATCACTTAGTTGATCAAAATTCAGTAAGATATGATTTTATTTTTGTTCATATGAAAATACATCTAAATATTTTGATAAGTGAAAGAGTTCGGTAAACATATTCTGAGTCATATTTGAGAACCCAACATCTGGAACCCCTGGAAATTCACATATGGAAATTGAAATTAGCTGAGAAAATTCATTTTGAACTTTATTTTAACATTCGTTTAAAGTATTACAACTTTGACAAATAACACAGTCCCTTCAAAATCTAATTATGCATCTAAAAAGGTTACTGTGTCTCAGAAATGACTCAAAACAAGCTCTTTTCAAGTCTGTCACTTAACAAGATTTTTAAGATACAAGCAATTATAACACTGAAATTATATGTGTTCTGTGGTATTGTCTAAAATTAAATATATAAATTCATTTGACTAGAAATCAGACAAATATACTTGGTACAATTTTGTGTTTTTGCAATGGATGAAAGGAAACCATCATCCAAGGAAAAAAGTATTACAATGCAAGTCCAGAAAATACAGAGACCTGGAAGTGTCATTGCAAAATGTTTTGCATGTGGAGAGAATGTGCACACGTTTTATGATATTGTGTGATCATTTTATTATATTGTGTGCACGTTTTATTATATTGTGCACTCATTTTATGATATTGTGCGCATGTTTTATTATATTGGGTGCACATTTTAAGCATCTACTTAAACGTGACCACAATTAGCAAAATGTGCACTCAGATATTGTCTTGACACATAAATGTTGGCTGTTCGTCAACAAACCAGGAGACAGTGTAATACATTTCCCTGTTAGAAATGGATCTGGTCAGGGTATATCATGGTTTGGGTGCACAAGGACATATAGAGAACTCTAGCTACCCAGCATGCCATCATCTGGAGTTTAAGCACATTAAAAAGGATCCTGAGGGCAAAGCATCTCCCCCTCATGAGTATGACAATTTAGGTCATATCATGGCATTAATTTTGAACGAAAGGAAAACATCCACTCGTTTTATTAATTTGAGGGCTCAATTAAAGGATAACGTGTGCTCGTTTTATTAATTCGAGGGCCCAATTAAAGGAAAAAGTGTGCGAGAATTATCATGGCATGGAATTATCAGGAAAACATGCGCACATTTTATTAATTTGAGAGCATGTTTTATTCATTCAAGGGCTCAGTTAAAGAAATATGTGCACAAATTATCATGGCCAAAAAAAAATAAATAAAAATAAATAAATATATATATATATATATATATATCGCTTTAAGTGACCTCTCCCAGAAGAAACTACAATGTCCATTACACTTGCAAAACAACTGAGTGGGAGATGCCACCATACATATCTTATAATTCCATAGGTATTGCCAACCATAGTGTAACTGTGCTTTGTCCACTCTGAAAAATAGAGTGAAAGGCAAAATTATGCTTTTGCAGTGTATCATTATATACCTGGTCTTACAGCTTTTGCTGATGTTTTGTTCAATGGTGAGTTCATGTACAGTACAGTTTTACTGTGCTGCATAATTTTTATCCCTGTCATTGAAGCAGCATTCATTCTCAAAGCACTATGGAACCATTTGAGTGTTGGACCGGAATCACTTCCAGTTTCTTGCTCTGTCTTCAGCCACCTTGTAAAATGGATTTCATGAAGTTTCACTTGCTGCTGTCACACTGTTCTCACATGCATGAGTCATTGTGATAAATTCAATCACACTTGAGCCACTTACCGAGCCAGTGTTCGCCTGTGATCTTGCCGAATCCTTCACGGTACGAGTCCCATCCTCGGAAGAAGTTCACTGAGCCATCTTCCCGACGCTGGATCACCTGCACACCCAAGACAGCAATGTCAGGGGTCAGGTGAGACTCATTTCCGAGACAGCACTTCATCTTGCTCGCCGATAATTCATACAGAGTCTCTCTATTGAACCAAACTGAATGAACTCAAAGCCTTGCTCTTTCACAAATGAATAATGCACACACTTTTCCCACTAAAAGGGCAGTTTGTCAGAAGATAATAAAAGAAATCTATTAAATCTTCATAGTTAATTGAAAATTCAAAAAAACTGTGATGTTATTCAGATAATAACCCCAAATTAGGGGATTAAAGATAAAATTAATCTTCTGAAGCACAAATAATGAACATCTCCAGAGCAATCATGTGCTGAAAATTTCTACAGATTTTCTAACATTAATTCCAATATGAAGAACCAAATAAATGTTGGGAAATAGGTGAAATTTTGCTATTTTAATTATCTGAAAGTAACACATTACCTTTGATTGCCCAATTAAATTGTGACATTCAATGAGTCAAACTCAGGATGAAAAAATAAATTAAAATAAAAAATTAGAAATGTGCTCCTGTATGTGGAGGAAACTCATGCAGATACATATAATCTGTGATATGAGATAATACTGAAATTACAAAGGAAATTCTGCAAATTGGTTGGTGCCATCTGGTACCATATGTGATGCCTTGACATACCATAAGGTAGCAGATGGAACTGACAGATATAATTGTTTTTACCATCCACACAGAGAAATCATGTGAAGCAAACATGCTCATTTTTATAATTTTCATCTTCATCACCATATTAATTATCATTATTTGCAGCAGCATCCAGAGATCCAGAGTTTCCTCCTTTTCCTGCTTCTCAGTCACCTCATGTAACATAATTGCAAAGTCTGAGATCACTCTAATTCCGGAGATTCCATGGTCTCCAAACCCAAATCCTCAGTCTTTGGATTTCTCTGCTGACAATCCAAAAAATTGACAGCTCTTTCCCCTTTAAACTCAGCTGTTCTCTTTGAGGATTCTGAGAGTTTTCAAGCCTCTACATTTACTTTTTTCCTAATTATAAGTTTGCCAACGTTTCCAGACTCTTGCTTGAGTGTTACAGTTTGTCAATCACAGCATCTGCTTTCAGCAGTTTCCTCTAAAGTTGCCACATCTGAGCAGTACTTCATCAAATCCACCTTTGAGAGGTCTGTGAATTCTTTCATTAATGTAAGCACAAAGTTGTCAACATGCTGTATGAACAGGTTATTGCAAAATTCAAGGGTTTGTAACTTCAGACTCACAAGCTTTGCTCCCTTGTGACTCATTTGACCCCTGCCCTTATCTGGAAGGATGTCAGTAGATATACAGTCCCATTCCAATGTATTAGGCAATACAGAATTACCACTCAGGACAATGGCAAGTCAGTCAGTGCAATGAATACAGGCAAAAAAAAAAAAATGCATATCACTTTAAGAAATGAAACAGAGGTTTTAAATGTAATTAATACTATTATTTTCAATATACTTGCAATTGTCAATTTGATGGATTTAAGTAATAATGTTTAATTTGATTTCATTAATTTCAACTACAATATTGTTTTGCACTTAATTGACAATGTTATGTGGAAAAAGTTACCTTAACTTGATCAATTAAATTCAACGTTTTAGTTCTTAGAGTGTATAAATAAAACTCTCTCTCTCTCTCTCTCTCTCTCTCTCTCTCTCTCTCTCTCTATATATATATATATATATATACGAGGTCTGTTAGAAAAGTGTCCAACCTCCAAATCATATGGATTTGAAACACGTGTGATTGCATCAGCCAAGCTTGAACCTTTGTGCGCATGCGTGAGTTTTTTCACACCTGTCGTTTGCGTCATTCGTCTGTGAGCAGGCTTTGTGTGAGCAGTGGTCCACCCCTCTCGTCGGATTTTTATTGCGAATAAAATGTCTGAACGATTTGGAGCTTTGCTGCATCAAATTTTTCCAGAAATTGTGAGAGACCTCCAGGTGGACACCGTTCGGAAAATTCAGATGGCTTTCAGGGACGATTTTATGGGGATTACACAGATTAAGGAGTGCTCCAGCCGGTTTAAAGACCGCCTACAGCGTCTGAGACCGCGGCGCACTCCGAGCGCCGATTGACAGGCTGAAGCAACCAGATTATTTCCAACGTGAACGCTTTGTTGATCCGGGACGTCGTCCTGACTACACTACAATGGCAGAAGACGTGGACATCAGTACTTTTCAGCACATTCCACTGTTACAGGAGTTTTTTTCATGGAAAGAGGAGCGGAGGGATGTGCCATGGAGCCCGTTCATGGCGCGGCACAAAACCACCTCCATGTTTGGTCTCACAGACGGCTTTCAGATGGCTTAAAGACGGCTTTCGGTGGCTTTTCAGTCGTTGTGACTATCCAAGAATTGTGCATGAGCTGGACATGCCACAACATGTCCTGTGAGGCTTCATCTCGGCGTTGTCTTTGCGCCATGCAGACCAACACGGAGATGGTTTTGTGCCGCGCCATAAGCGGGCACGGTGCATATTCCTCCGCTCCTCTTTCCATGATTAAAAACTCCTGTAACAGTGGAATGTGCCGTCATTTCCAAACTGGACGCTCTGTTGACCCGGGACGTCGTCTGACTAGCACAGGAATTGCTGAAGACGTGGACATCAGCACTTTTTCGGCACATTGAAAGACGTGCAGAGGAATTCCGCGTGTCGCGGTGGAGCCGCGTAGTCTAACATGTCATCAAATGTAATAAAATCAAACTGCCTGAAAATAATTTCTGAAATAAAAGATTACAGACAAGGTTACAGACTTGGTTCTTATTTTGTTGAAATGCAATTAATAATAATGACAATTTTCCTCAGTTTTATAAGAATGTTTCACTCATATCCAAAGCTCTAAAGAAGCCTTTTTTCGTGACAAAGCCGTGAATAAAATAGACCAGCAATTGGGAATGATTTGATTCCTCTCAAAACATCATTTTGTTCTTTCACACACATTTTGTTCAAAGAACACCATTAACAAAAGCTGTCATACAAAATGAGATATAGTTTGTAATTTTCATTTTAGTGCACCAAAGATAAGTGTGCCTTCCACGGGCAATGCCATAGGAGGACGTTCTTGAAGCTAATTGTCCCCAAATGGGTCCGTTAGCTTTTGTCCAAAACTGAAGAGGGTCATAATTTCCACTCTAATGAATTGCTTTGAGTCTTAATTATTGAGAACAACATAACTGCAATACAATAAAATATTGTGTGTTAAGTGAATAGAAAAATAAATGTGTGATAGACAAATCTAACACAAACACCAGATCTGAGCTAGAGCATTGTGGGTATTATCCTAACACCACTATGAACCATAGAGTGTATATGCATACTTCGCAAACCCTATGTTACATCATCCATGGACAGATAACCAAAAAATTAACTTTGATAACAGATAATCAGATAACTTCAAAGTTATGTTTGATAAAGATAAACCATTCAAAAATGTATCAGAAGTTACAGATAACCGATAAATTCCAGTGTTGTCTCTGGTACACTAGCAACTATAAACAAGCTGATTTTGAGTTTCAATACCACGATCACTTTTGGAAGCATCAAAAGCGACAACAGACCCAAACAATGAGTCAGCACTTCTGTTTTTGAGCATCCTGCCCCTTTCTGGAAGCTCCTGTTTACTACTTGGCTTCCAGTACAGATGCCAGCTAAGAAGAACTATGAAGCTCACCTCTCTGCTCAATCACAATGATGCCGTGAGGCAGAGGAGGTCTTGGAAAATAAAGTTTTGTAACAAACACAGACAGATCACAAAGGATTCTGGGTAAAATGTGCCTTGGCTAACACTGATTGGTTTAATGTGAGGTGTGTCGTGTGTTGGTGTTTACAGATAAATGTGCTTTTGTAAAACATTCCATTTTTTTATTTGTAAAAAAAAAAAAAGGCATTTTCAAAAAAAAAAAAAAAAAGCCAAGTTGTAATTAGATAACTGTCTGATATAACCTGTATCAAAAATAAATAATAGAACACTGTCATGTTCTACTGGTGTCAGACGTTCAGTACTTAAGCTGTGTTTACACTGAGCGAGTTTTGGCCCTTTTTCAGATGATTTTCATTCGTGCGAGAATTTTTTGGACCGAGTTTCAGGTTAATTGCGCGTCCTGCATCGTGTAGTGTACATGGAGTAACAAGCTGCGTTTAACATTTCACGACAACCTCCTGATCGCCGATCCTATGGTCGAATGAAAATTAAACCTGTTTGATATTATTCTGGTCAGCCGGCATGAGGGTGTCCTGCTGCTGAAGAGCTACAAGCATCCAACCCTGCACTGTGCCTGTGCAAACACCGCAGACCTATCTTGTAATGGTTTTTTGCTGTTGTTTTGTTTTGTTTTTAAACTTTGATGTCACCCATCAAGAGTTTTTGTAAATTAAGATTGAAAAAAAAGCTTACGTTTTGCTTCTGAAAACACGAGTCCGACATGTGGTTTTTGAATGTACGTGTGTGAGAACATAAATCACGTGGTCTAAACTTTTACACCGTACGGTTCTGTGGTACAGTTTGAACTGAAACTGAGTACAGTGATTAAAAATATCACACAGTGTCTGCCCAGCTTCAGGACGAATACTGCCATGAACTGCCATGAACACTACTGGCCAGTAGATGGCAGTAGAGACCGTGAAAACTTGCCAAAACAAAATTCTAGATAGTGTCTGCTATATTTAAGATGCGTGGAATTTAACAAACGCAAACACAATAACAATGTCTATAAACCCAGAGAATATATTCACGAGAGTTTTAGGCACTAGAGTTTAATGCTGTTGTCCATGGAGCCTGAACATAGTGTCTGAAATGCATTTGATATGTCGTGAACGTACTGAGCTTACCCTATCCTACCCATAATGCACTGCTGGGGACAGCATGCGCTCACTAAAACCTTAAAAAGTAGCGCATTACTTTAAAACTAAAACATATATCTGATATTTTCACTTTATAAAACTTCAAACGTGACAGTAATTTTAAATAACTTGTCCAAAATTAGTTTGGTTAAAATTTGAACCATAAGTTTAAAATGTATGCCTCTGGATGACTTGGGTGATATTGCCAGCATATCAGTATGCTGTTAAAGGAAATTAATTTTTTCTTTTTTTGTGACCAGTTCTCCTTTGTCTGCAGAGGATAGAGCAACTTCTCCTAGAAGCAGCTTTCTTCTGTTTGCAGAGGGTAGAACTATAGATCTGCTATGAAACTTTTAGAGAGGTACAGTAGGTGCTCAACTGATTTTTAAATTTTAAAAATGTTTGTCACTGTTCAGCTTTGTTTACTACTTTACTTTTACTACTTTACTTATCAGACAAAAATTTATCGGAAGATAATTAGTTTGATAATGGTTTTTAAAGTTATCTAAAAAGATAATCTGATAATGAAAACATTATCTTTGATAATTATCTGTTATCGGATTATCGGAACTGTGCCCAAAACTGCCTTGGCATGACATGGGCAGGACAAATTATGTACAAACACATTTCCCTTCTTGCATTTACCAAAACAAGTGAAATTAAGGCTAACAGGCTAACTTTAATTCAGTTGTTTGATTACCCCTTATGTTTATGGACTGGGTGCTGGTTTGGGTACAGATATTAAAACATTTGACTGGCGTATTGGCTCAATAACTGTTGCACTGTCAAAGCTAATGTCACCAAGCTACCTGCTAATTTCTGCCAGCACAAAAATTTGATAATGCTAAAAATTCACTCAGCTGATATTGTGGAACCTCTGAATAGCAAGCCATATGATGTCAGACATTGGTAATAAAATTGTCAAAAATAAAGGCAGTGGCTATACGTATGTAGCCGTATTCGTATTGCACATAGTGTCTGTCTCATTGGTCAATATAGGTCATGTGTTCATGAGGCTATGCATCTGTACATGTATTTGATAATGATATGTAGATTCCTAAACTAAATTAACTACCAATAATCCCAACCGTAACTGGAACAATAACACCTTAACCATAACCCCTAGCCATAACCATAACAAGGCTGTGTTGGGTTACATATATGGAATTATGGATACATAGGAATAGCCACTTCCAATAACAAACATTGTTGAGTCCAGAGCAGGTCACAGTCACTGCGGAACCTTGAATCTTCTTGCAGGTACATAAACTGTCAGTCAAGGCAAACACACCCCTAATTATTCCTTGTTTTGTGTCTTAAAATTGCTTAAATTTATGGGTTATAAAGAAATTTTGCTGGTCTACAGTGCCATGAATGGGAAAACATGCTATTGGGACCAAAGTAAGTGTTGTAACAAACCTGTGAACATGTTTATTTCTTCTGTACAGTTGGATATGTTATCATGGAGTTCTATGGGGTTAAATTTAGTAGGCAGCCATCTACGTAACCATATACGAGGTCTATTAGAAAAGTATCCGACCTTATTATTTTTTTAAAAACCATATGGATTTGAATCACGTGTGATTACATCAGACATGCTTGAACCCTCGTGGGCATGCAAGAGTTTTTTCACGCCTGTCGGTTACGTCATTCGCCTGTGGGCAGTCTTTGAGTGAGGAGTCGTCCACCCGCTCGTCGATTTTTTTCATTGTTTAGGAATGGCTCAGAGACTGTTGCTTTGTTTGATAAAAATTTTTTCAAAACTGTAAGGCACAACTGAGTGGACACCATTCAATAAATTCAGCTGGTTTCGGTAAAAATTTTAATGGCTGATGAGAGATTTTGGTCTGGTAGTGTCGCTTTAAGGACGGTCCACGGCGCCTGACGGCGATCTGCGCTTCGAGGCGGCAGCGTCTCGCCGTTTCAAGTTGAAAACTTCCACATTTCAGGCTCTGTTGACGAAGTAAGTCGTCAGAGAACAGAGAACTTTCAGAAGAAGTTGGCATGAGGAGTTTATTCGGACATTCCATTGTTAACGGTCATTTTGTAATGAAAGAACGTGCGGGCAGAGTCGCATGTCGGGCTGGACCCGACCGCGGGGGGTCGCGGCAGGAAAAACACCTCCGTTGGAAATCTTAATGGGCAAGTTGGAACATGCCCAAGCTGTTAAACAATTTCTCAGTTACTCACTTGTTGAAAGCCATTAAAAGCCGCCTGAATTCTACAAATGGTTTTCAACACGGAGGTGTTTTTCCTGTCGCGGCGCACACAGATTTGCCGAGTCGTCACGGAAACGACTCGGCGAATTTGCGCGTACGTCTTTCATTAAAAAAATGTCCTTAAACAGTGGAATGTCCGCATAAATTCCTCATGCCGGCCTCTTCTGAAACGTCTCTGTTCTCTCACGATGTCCTGGGTGAATTAAGCCTTAAATTAGGATTTTTCAGGTCAAAACAGGCCGACGACGGCGCCTGGAAACGCTGCACGACGTCCCGCCCCGTGGGAAGTCCTTACACCGACACAAACACCCCATAATCTCTCATCAGCCGTTAAACTTTTCACAGAAAACCAGCTTAATTTCTCCACTCGGATATTCCTCACAGGTCCAGAAAAAATTTTGATAAAGCAACGCGCGCCGTCTCGAGCAGCGTGTGAAACAAAGGAATTCAGCCAAGAGGGCGGGACCACATCTCACTCAAGGCCTGCCCACAGGGAAATGACATCACCGACACGCGTGAAAAAACTCACGCATGCGCACGAGCGTTCAAGCATGATTGGTGTAATCGCATGTCATTCAAATCCATATAGTTAAAAAAAAAAATAAAAGGGTCGGTTTATTATCTAAGAGACCTCGTATATAGGACATCTGATGTAAAGGTAGTGCCAAATCAACAAGATCAATACCAGACCTGCTGTGGTGACCACAAGTGAAAAGGGGAGAAGCTGACAGAACTTATTTACTTTATTATTAGTTTGAATCCTGATAACCACAGCATGAAGCCTGTACTAAATCATATTTTTTAATTAATATACCATGCATTTCAACTAATGCATGAAGAAATGCCAACCTCTTACAGAAAATTCATAAATGATTCATAAAATATACAAACAGGAAATGGATAACATCAAGGATTGCAATTTATAATTAAGAATAATTTGTTTCATTAAAGTTAAAACATTCAGCACAGATTACTTTGTACATAATTTGTGGAAACAGTGATGCAATTATCCTGATATCCATCACTGTTGAGCTAGTGTATTGCTACAACACTATTATTATTATTATTATTAATATTATTATTATTATTAGTAGTAGTAGTAGTAGTAGTAGTAGTAGTAGTAGTAGTAGCAGCAGCAGCAGCAGTAGTGGTAGTATTTATTTATTTGCTACATCATTGATAGCACTACGGTGTCTTTGGCCCAACTATTTTTGGAATGTGTTGTAGGCCTTAAATGCAAGAATGTATGTACACTAACTACACACTAAAGCCTCCGTCACACATAGCAAGAATGTACTAGAAGCATGCCCGATACAGCAAATACTGCCATAATCTGACACAGTCGGGAGGAAAAGAGGCGTGGTCTGCAGTGTTAGAGCGCAGATAGACTGCCTCTTCCACACCTGTCAGATTGCATCCAGAGCGCATGAAGACAACAGAGACTGCTGCCAGACGGCCATAAAAGGCGCTGCAGACTGCCCAATCTCCAAATGTCTGGACATTTACACGCACACGTGTGGGGCTGTAATTATCACTCAGCTGTGTGTGTGTGTGTGTGTGTGTGTGTGTGTGTGTGTGTGTGTGTATATGTGTGTGTGTGTGTGTGTGTGTGTGTGTGTGTGTGTGTGTGTGTGCACGTATGCATGTATAATGCTGCATGGGCCTCTAAGTGTGTGCATATGTGCCCCGCGTGCCACTGGACAGCTTGGCTCCAATGTTTGCTGGCAGTTGGCCATGCACTCCCTCAGATGGAGCGCCTTTCCAGTGAACTTTTTTTCATGTTTGCTCACTTCAGGAGCACAACGTAACTCTGGACACTCCGATGGTTGGATTATCACAAGGAAGTAATGTTTTTCTTTTGGATGAGAGAATTCTATCTGCAGGCTGCTGTCCCGCCTTCACATCTAAGTGTGCACTGTGAAACACTCCTGGACCGCTGTTGGAGGTGAGATGTTTATTAATGGTGTAACGGCCAGGCACATGTTCCATGTTATAGCTCCTCCAGAGTTAGAAGGTGAACATTTATTCCAGCGTGAAATCTGTCCAGCTCCAAGCCTGACGCATGCAATGACACGTTACTGCGCAGCACGGAGAGGTGCAGCTGCCTGTGTTATATTGAAGACAATAGTTCACATTATTTATGTCGCCCATGGGAAGGAATGGACAAATATCTGTACTGTAAGGTCTATTGTGGATACAACAGCCTGTTCAGATTTTCAGCAGTGTGTGCGCAGTAGCGCACATTCACTGTACATGATAGGGCTGAAACGATTCATCGAGTAATTTGAATAATTCAATTACAAAAAATGTTTCATTTAAAGGCTTCATTTAAAGCTGTAGTACATACACCAGGCCTGTATGTGGCGCTGTAACGCTCCCACAAAAAACACAGAAGAAGACCACAGCGCTAATCAATGTAGCAGACGATGCTACAAATTTATAAAGCCATATGCTGAGTAAAATAAAGCATTTTAAGAGAAAGGATCTGCACGGATCATCTGAAACGGACTTATTGCACATTTAAAGTGAAGCAGTGTGTTTGTATATATTATTTAAAAAAACACGTTTTGCTCCACTGGCCATTCTCCACCTCCGCAGATGAAGCGAAAGGACGCGCACTTTAAATGAATCATGTTTAATTTAATTCAGATTGGGTTAGAGTTTTTATCAACAGGCAGCTTTTGTGGAATCCACAGCCATTTTTCAAAAGCTTTGTTATTCGCCAAGTATCCACAGAAAACAAAGAATTTGACTTTGGTTTGAGCTGCTCTGTACAGCACGTATAAATATACACTAAACACTGAATGAAGCACAGTAATAAAAAGTGCTAATGAAATACGCAATAAGATGGAAAAAAAAGAATGCACACTGAAGATTTCACAGACTGCCTGGGCTTATGGTTTGACAAAGCTCTAAAACTCTTGATATGAAAAAATAAATAATAACCCGGCAAAACAGAGAGGGAACACCCTAAACTTTAAAATCTGCATGATGGCACAGAAACATTGTGCCAGTGCTTTAGGGAGAGCCCTGCCACTACTCATATTGTTTAAAAACACAAAGGTGCTTTTTATCCGATTGCTCGATTAATCGATAAAATAATCAAATAAATATATTCGATTCCAAAAATATTCGATAGCTGCAGCCCTAGTACATGATAATAATTCATAATTATTATCATGATGAAGTGCCCCACCTACATTTCAACAGTTCGTTTGCACTCCGGTGGGGAGTGGACATTATTATACGTGCCACATGCAGATTATACCGGCAGGCTATGCGGTTTGAGATCTATCTTGAAGTTCTCTCATATACGCTCAAGTAATTTCGGATCCCATTTTGCCACGATCAGAATATGTAAATTGCGGTTAGATGGTCCTCAAATAACACATGGATCGTTGTCGGATAGGTGTCCCATCTTGACAGCACCCAGAGAGTTTTCAATATGTGTATCACACTTGGCGCCGTCGGCTGATTTTGACCAACTGTGTGGACTTCCGCAGATGGTCCAACGCCATGCTGCGTGATTCCGGCTATGTGTGATGGGGGTATAAACATCAAATTTCAGGTTATCTTGCATAAAAATAACTTTTTTGTGCATTTCTCAAAACATCTCAACTTTTATTCTGATTTGGGGTTGTAAAACTATTGTGACATTGATCAAAAAACAAACAAAACGACAACTACTTTGGTTTTTCTAGTGATGAGGAAATTAAGAGCTGATGTTGCTGCCCATGGTACAAACACTATGTGCCTGTTACAGTGTCACTTCAGCAGTGAGAAAATGATCAGTGACCAGATCAACTAATGCTTTACAACAAGAGTTCAGGACCTTCACAGCTTAAGGTTAACAATGTTCTACTCTTGCGCAAGTACTTGGAAGAGTGGCAACATCCCCTGAGATTTAATTGCATTTTGACCATGGAGGTCAGAATGGTCCCTTTTCAGGGAAATGGAGCTTGCACAGAAACTTTATGTTCTTTTTACGTATGAAATGGATGTAAAGTTGCCATAATTTTTTAGAAGATTCTGTTAATTTTTGATGGTGGAAGTGGGTGACTGTACTGAGTTGTCATTGTAGTTTATGTGTGAAATCAGACAGAAACTGTTGCCAAGTTGTTTGTGGCAGCAACAGTAGTGATGTGATCATTTTCATATGTGTTAAACATTTGTCTTTTTATCTAAAATAAATCCTATTGTCCTACTACTGTCTGTAGACATGGTGCTACAATATTTTATCTAAAATACACCATAAAGTGTTGTTTATCACTAGCTAACCCTCCAACAACATTGACAATGTTTACTCCATGTTACAAACACATGTAACTTCTGAACCATCTATTCTTTCTTGTAAGGTCTCTTTAATGGACCACATATTTTTATAACACTCTATCTTCCAAAATCTTGGAGGATGGTTGGTTTATTTGGCAAAGACTCAGCTAATGACCAGCTCCATGGTAATCAAAGATCTAAAGTTACCTGTGAGTACTGTAACAATTAGAAGACACCTATGTGATAGCAAGCGATGGACAAGAAGCCCCAGCAAGGACTCATTGCTGAAAAAACAATGTGCTGAAGGGGTTACAATTTGCCAAAGAACTCACTGACCGGCCTGAAGTATAATGGCACAACATTTTGTGGACTGACGAAAGCAAGATTGTTATTTTAGGCCTAGGGACTGAAGCCAGTTTGCCAGATGACCCCCAAAAGCTCAATTGAAGTCACAGTACACTGTGAAGACAGTGAAGCATGGTGGAGCAAGTATTATGATATATATGGGGATGTTTCTCATACTGTGGTGTTGGGCCTATTTGCCGCATACCAGAGATCATGGATCATTTTGAATACATCAAAATACTTGAGGTCATGTTGCCTTATGCTGAACAGGAAACACCCTTGAAATGGGTGTTACAACAAGACAACCACCCCAAACAACCCAGCAAATGAGCAGCATTTTGGTTCCAGACAAACAAGATTAATGTAGAAAACTTATGGGATGACATCAAACATTCCATTTCAGAGGAAAAACCAAGAAATGCAAAATAATTGTGGAATATCATCCAGTCATCCTGGGCTGGAATACCTGTTCACAGGTGCCAGACGTTGGTCGATGTGAAGCAGTTCTCAGAAAATGGTTATACAACAAAATATTAGTTCAGTGATTCACAGAAAAGCTAAATCTTCAAGCATTTTTCAGTTTATGAATGAAATGTTTGATTTTGTAAAGAAAAATCCAGACACTGCTATTTTTTTTAACAACCTAATATTCCTTTGTCTTCACTTTCTGTGAAGTCATAAATTTAATATATTTTTCTTGCT
Source organism: Thalassophryne amazonica (assembly GCF_902500255.1). Classification (NCBI taxonomy): domain Eukaryota; kingdom Metazoa; phylum Chordata; class Actinopteri; order Batrachoidiformes; family Batrachoididae; genus Thalassophryne; species Thalassophryne amazonica. Next base: position 12,975,642 of record NC_047119.1, read on the forward strand.
GTTTTGATTTGGAATAGAATGTGCAGTGTTCCCAATGGTTTGGGTGTATTGAAATAAAACCTATTAAAAATATTTTGAGCTTTATTCACTTCTTTTGTTGAAACACGAACACAACTTGTACCTTGGGTCTGATATCATTCCCAGTTACAACTTCCGATAAATTGAATGCAGCTTGAGTTTAAGCCTAGAACACGCAAAAAAGAAGCATTAAGAAGCTCACTCTCTATGCTTTATATTGACTTTTTATAGAATATCATGATATAAAAATTACAGTTAAATGGTAAATGGACTGCATTTATATAGTGCTTTTCCATCTGCATTAGACGCTCAAAGCATTTTACACATCAATGCCTCACATTCACCCCGATGTGAGGCTGCTGCCATGCAAGGCGCCTACTACACACCAGGAGCAACTAGGGGATAAAGGACCTCCCCCAATGGCCTTTAGTGATTTTCCGGTAAGGCGGGGATTTGAACCGAGAATCCTCTGGTTGCAAGCCAAATGCTTAACCACTACACCATAGGTGTCAAACTGCTTCCAGAAAGGGCCAAGAGGGTGCAGGTTTTCTTTGCAACCACCAACTCCACCAGGTGATTTCACTGATTAACAACTTGGAGCAGATAGTATGAGTTCATCAGTGAAATCACCTGGTAGAGTTGGTGGTTACAAAGAAAACCTGCACCCTCTTGGCCCTTTCTGGAATCAGTTTGACACCTATGCACTAGACCATCACCTCCCCTATTCAGTTCAAATTAAGCAAATTAATAATTGCTTCCAAAGCATTTTCAGCTCTTGCTTTTCTGACACGTGGTTGAATCACATTTGTAGCTCTACTCTGTTTGGCTCCGAACTTTTTTTTTTTTTTTTAATGCATTAAGCCTTGGCTAATATTCTGACTTGTTTCCAAACACTGACAGCAACAATTTCCACTGGGAAGCAACTCAACATTCCCGGTGACAAATCCTCACACACACACAAACACTGGGTGATGGGCAGCACCTCGCATTCAAGTCATTTCTGCCTGGATCAGTGGTTGACAGACTTGCTCTATTTCACTGCAGTTGCAAATGATGCTCAGTGTTGCCAAACACAATGTGAACTAGGGTCTCAGTGCATCACAAAATAAAGCACAGAAAAATCCCAAACATATAACACAGGATCAGTAAAGACAGCAGAGCTTACCTCTTGCTGATATACAGTACGCTGGGGGGTTGACATGACAACACCAGAGGTATAATTCAGAACCGTGACCGTGGATCAAGCATGTGCAGGCATGAGTATTGACTGGGAGTAGAATGTTCTTGATCATCCAACCAGATAGCATCAAATAAATCAGAACTCGGCAATAGTACCTGCAGGCAGTTATAGCCTATAAGGTCAGGTACAGTAAGTGTACCAATTACGATGTGGTCACATTGGTTGGATAGAGTCTTCTCTTAAATAACATTCAGTACCTGGTGGACCTTCATCTGAATAACTCACTTTTAACTGACCTTGACATGGCACTAGTAAGACAGGACACACCAGATCAATAAATGGGGCATCATTTAAAATCTTGCACACACATTTAACAGGAACTGAAAGAGTTGCACCACAATTTTAACACATACACTGATTCATGAAAAACATACTACACTGCAAAATGTTCTCATATGTCTGCAAACTGTGACCCATGTGTACAACCATTTTGGAGGTGGTTAAAATGTGAGTGGCAGCATTATACACAATGGTGCAATGCCATTTAATTCAACTTAACACACATCACAATCCAAGTACTGTATCATAAATAAAAAATGCACTCTTAGATGTGATTGTGAGCCTTATTTATTTCAGAGAGACTGGTCAGTTGTTAAAAATATAAGTTGACATATTATCATCATCAATTGAACAAGGTCTTGCCTGCCACACAAGATTGTAGTCAGCATAAGCCGTCTCCATACAGCAAATTTATTATACACAAGTAAGTAAAGTAAAAAGTATTCACAGTGCTTCACTTTTTCCATGTTTTGTTATGCTACAGCTTTATCCCAAAATGGATGAAATTTATTTTTGTCCTCAAAATTTTACACAAAATATCCAATAAAGACAATGAGAATTTGTTTTGAGATTTTTGTAAATTTATATAAAAAAATAATTAGAAGAAATCACATGTACATAAGTATTGACAGCCTTTGCTATGAAGCTAAAAATTGAGCTCAGGTGCATCCTGTTTCTACTTAGCATCCTTGAGATGTTTCTACAGCTTAACTGGAGTCCACCTGGGTTACATTCAGTTGATTGGACATGATTTGGAAAGACACACACCTGTCTACATAGTAAAATCCAAAGATTTTCTATTGAGTTCAGGTCTGGAGACTGGCCAGGCCACTCCAGGACCTTGAAATACTTCTTATGGAGAACCTCCTTAGTTGCCCTGGTTGTGTGTTTGGGGTCATTGTCATGCTGGAAGACCCAGCCATGACCCATCTTCAATGCTCTTACTGAGGGAAGGAGGTTGTTTGTCAAAATATCGCAATACATGACCCCATCCATACTCCCTTCAATACGGTGCAGTCGTCCTGTCCCCTTTGCAGAAGAGCACCCCCAGAGTATGATGTTTCCACCCCCATGCTTCACGGTTGGGATGGTTTTCTTGGGGTTGTTCTCATCCTCTAAAAATGGTACGTGGAGTTGATTCCAAAATGCTCTATTTTGGTCTCATCTGACCACATGACCTTCTCCCATGCCTCCTCTAGATCATCCAGATGGTCACTGGTGAACTTCAAACGGGCCTGGACATGTGCTGGCTTGAGCAGGGGGACCTTGCTGCCCTGCAGGATTTTAAACCATGACAGCATCATGTGTTACTAATGTAATCTTTGTGACTGTGGTCCCAGCTCTCTTCAGGTCATTGACCAGGTCCTCCTGTGTAGTTCTGAGCTTTCTCACAATCATCCTTACCCCACAAAGTGAGATTTTGCATGGAATCCCAGACTGATGGAGATTGACAGTCATCTTGTGTTTCTTCCACTTTCTAATAAATAATCATAACAGTTGTTGTCTTCTACCAAGCTGCTTGCCTGTTGTCCTGTAGTCCATCCCAGCCTTGTGCAGGTCTACAGTTTTGTCCATGGTGTCCTTAAACAGCTCTTTGGTCTTGGCTATGGTGGACAGGTTGGAGCGTGATTGATCGAGTGTGAGAACAGGTGTCTTTTATATGGGTAACAAGTTCAAACAGTTGCAATTAATACAGGTAAAGAGTGCAGAATAAAAGGGCTTCTTAAAGAAAAATTAACAGGTCAAATACTTATTTCATGCAATAAAATTCAAATTAATTATTTAAAAAAATCATACAGTGTGATTTTCTGGATTTTTTTTTTTTTTTTTTTTTTTTTTAGATTCTGTCTCTCACAGTTGAAGTGTACCTACGATAAAAAATACAGACCTCTCCATTCTTTGTGGGTGGGAAAACCTGCAAAAGTGACAGGGGATCAAATACTTATTTGCCCCACTGTACCATTCAACGAGGCTCATTGAATGGTATGTTCCAGCCTTCACCAAATTAAATATTTGTTCCAATTAATTCAAACATTCATTATTCCTATAGTACCCTACCTCATTAAGCATTAAGCACCTTAATAATTCATTAAGCACCTTTTTGGGGGGAGTATTTTAAGAAGGTCTTGCCATCCTGTGAACCTGTTCGTTGTTGTATAAAGCTGCTGTAGTGTTGTTTTTGTGTATAGCTGTTTGGAAAGTGGCACCAGGATTTCATTGCAAAAATGCAGTTACCATATATATATATATATATATATATATATAAAGAAACTGACCTTTTTATTTTTTCTAAAAACTATATGGATTTGAATCACGTGCGATTACATCAGACAAGTTGAACCTTCGTGCGCATGCGTGAATTTTTTCACACCTGTCAGTTGCGTCATTCACCAGTGGGCAGGCTTTGAGTGAGTACTGGTCCACCCCTCCCGTCGGAATTCCTTTGTCTGAGAACTTCCTGAGAGACTGGCGCTTTGCTTGAGCAAAATTTTTTCAGAAAAAAATTTGAGAAATTCAGACGGTTTTTGGTGAAAATTTTAACGGCTGATGAGAGATTAAGGAGTGTTACTATCGCTTTAAGGACAGCCCACGGCGCCGGATGGCGCATTGCGCCCCAAGCCGCCGTCGTCAGCCTGTTTTTAGCTGAAAACTTCCAAATTTAAGCCTCTGCTGACCCAGGACGTCGTGAGAGAGCAGAGAAGTTTCAGAAGAGGTCGGGATCAGCAGTTTATCCAGACATTCCACTGTTAAAGGAGATTTTGTAATGAAAGACGTGCGGACAGATTCGCGCGTCGGCACACAGCCACTCATAACACGGCGCCACAGAAAAACACCTCCGTGTTGATAACCATTCGTAAGATTCAGGCGGTTTTCGATGGCTTTCAGTCGAGTGAGTATCCGAGAAATTGTTTAACAGCTGGGCATGTTCAAACTTGTCCTGTGAGACTTCCAACGGAGGTGTTTTGCTGTGGCGCCGTGCGATGAGCGGCTGCGTGCCGACGCGCGAATCCGTCCGCACGTCTTTCATTACAAAATCTCCTTTAACAGTGGAATGTCCAGATAAACTGCTGATCCCGATCTCTTCTGAAACCTCTCTGCTCTCTCACAATGTCAACAACAGAGGCTTAAATTTGGAAGTTTTCAGCTCGAAACAGGCTGACAATGGTTGCTCGGGGCATGGCGCGCCGTCCGGCGCCGTGGGCTGCTATTTTTGTAACCTGATTAGACCTCTGGAGTCATTTACACAGCACTCTGTGGATGTTAGCTTGCATGTTCACTTTCACTAACTCAAAGCTAACTTCCTATGGAGTTAAATTTGTCTCAATTACTGCAAATGCACAGAGGTTGACCTACAAATATTCCTTGATTTGCACAACACGAACAAATGATTTGATTTAAACATGCAAACTGTACGTAAGGCATCGGTTCCTAATAATTAATTAAACAACTACAAATTATAAAGAATACAATGTTCATATGGTCAAGGGTATTTTAGCATTGTGTTATATTTAAAAGCTACCACCATCTAGTGGGCTCAGAAACAAACCGCAACTACTGCATGAGGACTCAAATGGCCATCACTAGGGGTCAGCACACTCCTCAACACAGATCAGCACAAGTCAGTGGGCGCCGTGGGCTGTCCTTAAAGCAATAGTAACACTCCTTAATCTCTCATCAGCCGTAAAATTTTCACCGAAAACCATCTGAATTTCTTGAATGGTGTCCACTTGGATGTGCCTTACAGTTTCTGAAAAAATTTTCATCAAGCAAAGCGCCAGTCACTCAGGAAGTTCTCAGACATAGGAATTCCGACGGCAGGGGTGGACCAGTGCTCACTCAAAGCCTGCCCACAGACGAATGATGCAACCGACAGGCTTGAAAAAACTCACACATGCACATGAGGGTTCAAGCTTGTCTGACGCAATCACACGTGATTCAAATCCATATAGTTTTTGAAAAAAATAATAGGGTTGGATACTGTTCTAATAGACCTCGTATATATATATATATATATATATATATATATATATATATATATATATATATATAGGCACACATTTTTGTTGGTCAAATATTTTTTGTGAGCAATTGTATCTTTATAAAGCAGTGCAGTGACACCACAGCAGTTCAAAAAGATTCTGTGAAACTGTAATGATAAATAATTGTCCAGTTATTCTATAATTTGTAAAGTTTCTTGGTGATTCTTGTGGTAAGATTTTTTTAGTTTCCTAATGCTTCTTGTGGGTATGTAGAGGATGGGATATGAGGCAGATCCACTATTCCAGGTACTGTGTGATTTGTGAAGATTTTATGTGTCTGATTTTTGTTGTTCATATGGCTTTTTGAATGAAAGAATTTATTTATTCATCACACATAGACTCAAAAACAGCAACAAATGTTCATAAAGAAAACAATTTAACAACGTACCCATCTACCGGAAAGGGTGTAGACAGAAGCAAAAGCTCATAAACACCCACTCCTTTAACCATAAAAGTAAAATTTTTGGTGATACGATGTATCACGATGTATATTAGCACAAATATGTATATATGTAAGTACTTACCTTTCTAACCCGGCCCCTGGACCAGTCTCCTCTTTGAAAGGTATCAGCATTGTCAAACACTGCTGTCCACATACCTCATGACTACATAAGCTATAAGTAAATGATCTCATTTTTCAGAATACCATTTTTAATGCCCTGTACTCTAATTTAAGGTCTACTCCAATCTTAATTTAAACCCTCTCTGTGAAACTTGCCCATATTTTTTTAATGGCTGTGGCTGATTGACTATATAAGGTGTTTTAAATAATTCTTTTTCTCACCAGATGAAATAACAGAGAAGCTATATTGCTACAGCAACCCATTCAATATTTATTCATCACTGATGCAATATTGATGGCCATCAAAGTGAGTCAACACTTATCTCTGAACAAAAATGAAACATGGGAACTTTCACACATTTGGCATGTGCTATGATCAGCGCAATCTCTTTTTACTGTGTTCACCCATGTCAGTCACAAATGAATAAAAATAATTCTGGTTTGGTTTTCTTTTCATCAAACCCTCATTTGTTTGTCTTTTCTTTTGCATTAGTATTCCTCTACAGTATGTGTGTTCAGACTACCCTAGTGGCTCATAATTAATTCTTAATGCAAGTTTTTCACCATTACTTCAGAGTTCTCCCCATATCTACAACAGCACTTATTGTACTGTAAGAAAATATATGAATGAATTATTAAACTGCTTTAATCTTCATTTGTCACCAGCTCAAACTGTGGCTGTCAGTGTTCAGAACTATTTCCAAACATCCATCTATTCATCTGCCTAAGATCAATAGAGTACAGAAACAGATGAACAATAAAATCATACAATTTAAAGGACAAAGTCATAATTTTTTTTTTTTTTTTTTGCAGTGGTACAGATCCTCCACAGATGGTAGCCTTTTAATATGACAATCACAATTTGATATGGATGCTCATACTTGAAAAATCCAGCAGGTGTCAGTGTTCAGCAGGTGGTAGACGGGTGTAAGGCATTTTGCATAACCATTGGTATATTATTTAAAAGCTAGTGAGAAATAAACACTTCTAAAACTGAAAATGCTATTTTTGTAACCTGATTAGACCTCTGGAGTCATTTACACAGCACTCTGTGGATGTTAGCTTGCATGCTCACTTTCACTAACTCAAAGCTAACTTCCTATGGAGTTAAATTTGTCTCAATAACTGCAAATGCACAGAGGTTGACCTACAAATATTCCTTGATTTGCACAACACGAACAAATGATTTGATTTAAACATGCAAACTGTACGTAAGGCATCGGTTCCTAATAATTAATTAAACAACTACAAATTATAAAGAATACAATGTTCATATGGTCAAGGGTATTTTAGCATTGTGTTATATTTAAAAGCTACCACCATCTAGTGGGCTCAGAAACAAACCGCAACTACTGCATGAGGACTCAAATGGCCATCACTAGGGGTCAGCACACTCCTCAACACAGATCAGCACAAGTCAGATAACCTTAAACACATGACAGTTTTGAACTGGTCCAAAACTTTCAAGCTTTTTGCTTATGGCTCAGTACTTGCTCGGTGCATGCCCGGTATCTGTGTCCACACTAAATAAAGAAATCATTGGGGGAACTGAGGACAGTGTGCACTGTCCCTTTACAAGTCCATTGTGAGCCAATTGCAGGCAGGATCAAGGTTGTCGGGAATCTACTGACCACCAGAAAAAAAAGACTATGAGTGGTGTGTCTGCTCTGGATGATTTGGTACCAAATGGGGCTAGGCAAGAGGTGCTCTGGGGCAAACAGAGAAGCTGCACCAAGTTCTAACTCTACCCCTTATAGCACAAAATGGTGCCCAACTCAGCCAGATGCAAGAACAACTTTAGTCAGTATGCCTGTGTCAGTGTGGCTTCACACATCTCTATCTGAACAGCAGCAGCAGCATGCTCAGTAAAGGCAACCTGTAAAAAAAAAAAATAATAAATCCTCTGCAGATTTGACCCCCAAAAAAACCCCAAACACATCACATCTAAATATAATTACTGCAAGCAAAAGTCCATCACACTCCAAAGGGAGTCTGAGGAGTAGACGCTCTAATTCACAAATACAAAGTGTTCACAAGAACTCAACTTCTTAACGACCATCTCGCCCAGCATGCTAAAGAAAGGCCTCTTCCATGGGTATGATCACATTAAGCTGTAAACGTCGCAGAAGATGAAAGATGCTTAATAAGTTGCCCTAAGCCATTTGGTAGGCTTTCACTCAAGTGTTTGTAAAGACCCCCAAAAAAAAAAAAAAAAAAAAAAAAGCCAAACAGACGAGTGAAGTGATAACACAAGCGCTCAGGAGCTGATGGGGGAACTATACAATCTGGCATGTGACTGGATGGAAATTGGAAACTTGCCAAGTGCTTGTTAGCTCCTGGCATGTAAGCACTCTGAGCACACTATGTTTATATGTGTCGTGCTTTGGCAGCAGATGTCACTTCGTGCTGCCGCTCCATACTGACTAACTGAAACTAATTGGTAACATCTTCACAGAATGATTAATACATTAGTCGCGTGTGGCAGTGGGGAAGAAAAAAAAATAAAAATACAGGAATAAAAAAGATAAATGCGGAGAAATGAGCGAGGGTTGTTCACATTTATCACAATCCGACAGGCGAAACAGAAAGAAAACAAGGCGAAGTATGCCTTCCTTTCATAGATTGAACATAGGTCAAAACAGACTAATCAAATTGTTTGTAATTTGTCCCCATTGTTGAGAAAATTGACGGCGCCATCTCGGGAAAGTGCTTGTAAATCCACAACGCGGCCTAGAAGAATTACCATCTACCAAAAGGAAAGCAGACATCTGTTGGCGAATGCTTTATAATCCTATCACAAAGTCAGATGTTGATCTGAAGACGGCAGATGCAGAAAAGCCAACATCTGTCTTCTCTCTCTGCAGTCCGTGTACTTAAGCAAACCCATTATTTCTGGCTTTCAACTGCAACCTGATTTCTCAAACATATAAACAACAAACCTTATTTCCTCAACTAGGTTTAAAAGTGCAGCAGATAAGTTAAACAATCATGCAAATGGTGATAAAAGCATCAAATTCGGCAGAAATACTCCTTAGACACTCCTCTTTTGGAAAAAAAACGTTTGGCCACTTGATTTTTCAATCGGTGGTCAGGTCGGGGTCAATTGAAGAATTACACAGATGTCAAAATTAAAAGATGCACCAATCATATTGAAAAATATTCCACATTATTTGTCTGATCATAAAGATTCCAAAGAGGTATAGTTTGGACTATCTGTGACTGAATTCTACGGAGTTATGGGATAAAAACTGCAAGTATGGTGACAGTCAGTTTCATTTTGTACAGGAGTCAAAAGTTAAAGTTGCTCCAGTTTTGGTAAAAAGTGATGCAAATTATTGGTTGAGCTAATAGGATTAATAAATGGAAAAGTGTTGACAGTGTTGAATGCTTGGTCTCCAAAGTAAAGGTCAAAAAAGGTCTACGTCTATTGGATTCTACACTCAACAAAAATATAAACACAACACTTTTGGTTTTGCTCCCATTTTGTATGAGATGAACTCAAAGATCTAAAACTTTTTCCACATACACAATATCACCATTTCCCTCAAATATTGTTCACAAACCAGTCTAAATCTGTGATAGTGAGCACTTCTCCTTTGCTGAGATAATCCATCCCACCTCACAGGTGTGCCATATCAAGATGCTGATTAGACACCATGATTAGTGCACAGGTGTGCCTTAGACTGCCCACAATAAAAGGCCACTCTGAAAGGTGCAGTTTTATCACACAGCACAATGCCACAGATGTCGCAAGATTTGAGGGAGCGTGCAATTGGCATGCTGACAGCAGGAATGTCAACCAGAGCTGTTGCTCGTGTATTGAATGTTCATTTCTCTACCATAAGCCATCTCCAAAGGCGTTTCAGAGAATTTGGCAGTACATCCAACAGCCTCACAACCGCAGACCACGTGTAACCACACCAGCCCAGGACCTCCACATCCAGCATGTTCACCTCCAAGATTGTCTGAGACCAGCCACTCGGACAGCTGCTGAAACAATCGGTTTGCATAACCAAAGAATTTCTGCACAAACTGTCAGAAACCGTCTCAGGGAAGCTCATCTGCATGCTCGTCGTCCTCATCGGGGTCTCGACCTGACTCCAGTTCGTTGTCGTAACCGACTTGAGTGGGCAAATGCTCACATTTGCTGGCGTTTGGCACGTTGGAGAGGTGTTCTCTTCACGGATGAATCCCGGTTCACACTGTCCAGGGCAGATGGCAGACAGCGTGTGTGGCATCGTGTGGGTGAGCGGTTTTCTGATGTCAATGTTGTGGATCGAGTGGCCCATGGTGGCGGAGGGGTTATGGTATGGGCAGGCGTCTGTTATGGACGAAGAACACAGGTGCATTTTATTGATGGCATTTTGAATGCACAGAGATACCGTGACGAGATCCTGAGGCCCATTGTTGTGCCATACATCCAAGAACATTGTTGTGAAAGTGTTGTGACATGGACCCACAACAGGGGGCGTTAATGAATGGACAATGGATAAGCCAAAAGTAACAATTTAATGTTGTGAATCGCACAACGACGTACAGACAATAACAATATGGTGGACTGTCAATCATACACCGGGTGACGTGTGTGCAGGCTCGACGATAGAAGAGGCCTGGCGAGAGAAGAGCCGGATCCCCACACAGCTTTCACCACCAACGGAGCTGAAGAACACCGGAGCCGCCAAGCCCTGCGCCCCAGGTGGCCGCTGTCTTCAGCAGTCAGACCCGGTACTGCTGGCAGAAAACAGAGACAGTCCTGATGAGTGTGAGTTCGCACACTCAGTAATCCCACAGTCAGTGTTTAGTTAGGAGGGAGAACCTCCACCTCCAATCACACACTCGTGCAGCTCCTGTCTAACCACTTATCTGGTTGGAGTGTGAAGCGAAGCCGTCGCTGATCACACCAAATGCCAATCCCACAGATAAGGACACACCACAGGAAAATGGCTGCAAAGAAGTACAGATTATTACTCAATATTTTGAGTCAGCAGAGAAAGTTACCTGAATGGTAGCTGATTTCTCGGCGAGGAGGTGGAGTTGCAGTCCGGTCTTTGTAGTGGTGGTGATGGGTGACAGCTGGTGTTGATAGATGACAGCTGTCACCTCCAGCGGCTCCAACGCCCTCTCGTGTTTGGAGCCCGCACTCCAAGCAGGGCGCCATCTGGTGGTGGTGGGCCAGCAGTACCTCCTCTTCAGCGGCCCACACAACAAACATCACCTCATGTTGCAGCAGGATAATGCACAGCCCCATGTTGCAAGGATCTGTACACAATTCTTGGAAACTGAAAATGTCCCAGTTCTTGCATGGCCGGCATACTCACCGGACATGTCACCCATTGAGCATGTTTGGGATGCTCTGGACCGGCGTATACGACAGCGTGTACCAGTTCCTGCCAATATCCAGCAACTTCGCACAGCCATTGAAGAGGAGTGGACCAACATTCCACAGGCCACAATTGACAACCTGATCAACTCTATGCGAAGGAGATGTATTGCACTGCATGAGGCAAATGGTGGTCACACCAGATACTGACTGGTATCCTCCCCAATAAAACAAAACTGCACCTTTCAGAGTGGCCTTTTATTGTGGGCAGTCTAAGGCACACCTGTGCACTAATAATGGTGTCTAATCAGCATCTTGATATGGCACACCTGTGAGATGGGATGGATTATCTCAGCAAAGAAGAAGTGCTCACTGTCACAGATTTAGACTGGTTTGTGAACAATATTTGAGGGAAATGGTGTTATTGTGTATGTGGAAAAAGTTTTAGATCTTTGAGTTCATCTCATACAAAATGGGAGCAAAACCAAAAGTGTTGCATTTATATTTTTGTTGAGTGCATGACCTGTGACATATGTTACCCCGTAATGTAATAAGTAAGGATGATACATGGTCCAAATTATTCCTTTTTAAAACTGTGTTAACTCAACTAGTAATTAGCATCACTTTTTACCAAAATTGGAGCAACGTTAACTTTTGACCCCTGTACAAAATGAAACTGAGCTTTGTCACCATTCTTGCAGTTTTTATCCCGTAACTCCAGAGAATTCAGTCACAGATAGTCCGAACTATACCTTTTTGGAATCCTTATGATCAGGCAAATAATGTGGAATATTTTTCAATATGATTGGAGCATCTTTTGAGCGTCCTTAAAGGGGTCCTTAAAGCTGTACTAATAGACCTTTTTCTCTGTGAAGCCCGTAAAATTTTCACCGAAAGCTAGATAATTTTTTTTGAATGGTTTCCAGGTGCCAGTCTCTAACAGCGTCTGAAAAAATTCTGATGGGAAAAAAACCTAAATCATTCCGCCATTTCCAGACAATGAAAATCCGATGACGGGGCGGGACCACTCCTTCCACAAGGCGTGCTCACAGGCGAATGACGTCACCGACAGGTGTGGAAAAACTCACGCATGCGCACAAGGGTTCAAGCTTGTCTGACGTGAAAACATATGAATCAAATCCATATAGTTTAAAAAAAATAAAAAGGTACGATACTTCATGGACAGACCTCATAAATAACACATATAGCAGCACATTGCTGTATTCCAAATAATTCAGTGAAAAAACAAAATCAAAATTAAAGCTGAGAATCTCCACACAAATGCCTTTTTTTGTTGTAGTCCTGAAATATGTTGGAACAAATATGGCTATTTTTTATTCCAAATAGCAAGCAGCTTCCAGCCAGTTAAGCTTTGGTTTTAAAATATTACAAACTGGCTCAAAGTTTTGGAAGCAATGAATGAGAATGTCCAGGACAGTTTTTTCCCATCCTTCCAGTTGCAAAATGTGTGTTAGTAATGCATTCTTGCACTTTATGATCACTGGCAATATTGCTGGTGTATGAACACATGCGAGGGAGAAAGCGGCTTGTAAATCAAAACCCATATGCATAACTATGTGGTGCAATTTTGAAAAACTAACAAATATAATATTGTAGTTAATTTTAGTTAATTTTCCACATGGAATCTGTCAGCAAGTCCCTTCAGCTGCTCCCTTGTTTTTACTCAGGGTCAGCACAGCAGATCCATGGTGGCACTGCATGTTGATTTTGCACAAGTTTTACACTGTAAGTGGACTGCATATAGCGCTTTTCCATCTGCATCAGATGCTCAAAGCGCTTTACAATTACAACCCCGATGTCAGGGTGCTGCCATATAAGGCGCTCACTACACACCGGGAGCAATAGGGGATTAAAGGCCTTGCCCAAGGTGATTTTTCCAGTTAGGCGGGGATTTGAACCCATGATCTTCTGGACTCAAGCCCAACACCTTAACCACTAGACCATCACCTCCCCTAAACTGTATGCTCTTTCTGTAATGCCCCCCCAAAAAAATAAAAATAAAATTAGCATTAATTCTGACATTGATCCTTGGATACCATAACGGGAAGCAAATGAGAGTCTACGAATCCCCCTGTACATGACACCAGTCCATCAGAGTTACTTACCCAACTAAGGGTGGACTGGGACAATGCACATGAGGCGTCTCATCCAAGGACACAGAGAGGTAGCCTGGAGTACACTCAAATCCTGGTCGATATATTGGTAACCCATCTCCTATCCTGCAGGCCCACCTGCTCTTTTAAGATAAGATAGTAACAAGCTGCATTAGCTTGCTGAAAAAGATGCTTGATATGACCAAATGGGGAGGAAAACAGAGAACATGAGAGAGAATCTTATTTGCTATAGTTTCATTCCATCTCTTTTATTGGCAAAGCATAGTCTTACCATGTTTTAAGGTGATTGCCTTAACTTTTTAATGTATGACATTAAAAAAAAAAAAAAAAATCACAAATAAATAAATAAACCTTCTCTTCTATTGCAGAATTTTGGCCCCAATTTCCATCAAAATTCCCAAAATGAGGAAATTTGGCCCAATTTATTAAAACAGCATGCAAATTTTGTGTTTCCTACTATTATTGCTGACTACATGAGAGTATGGATGGGTCCCATAACCTGTTCTTGTGCCCATACGCTGCACAACACTACCACATACATTCTATACCAGTGGTGTTCAAAGACATTCCAGAAAGGTCCAAGAGGGTACAGGCTTTCTTTGCAGCCACTGACTCCAGCAGGTGACTATCAGTACATGTGATTTCTTCTTATTTTATTTTTTACTTTGAATAAATTTGCAAAAATTAAAAAAAATATATTTTGTCATGTTGTCATTATGGGGTGTTGTGAGTAGAAGTTTGATGGAAAAAATGAATTTACTCCATTTTTTAACACAAAATGTGGAAAAAGTGAAGTACTGAATACTTTCCGGATGCACTATAAAACTGAATTGTACTTGCACATGCCTAAAGAGTCCCTGCACATCCATATGATCTGCCAGTCCTTCGGATCACACCATTTGCATCATTAAAACATTGCCTATAATCTTCTGGAAGAAAAACCTGACCAGTGCAAAGGAGGCACTGCTACTGTGGCTGAAAGAATAAATTAAAAACAGAGAAGGTTACTGCAGCAGCCCTCAGACTGATGCTTACGCAACCTGCGCACAACCCCAGACGATGCAGGATAATCCTAAAGGATATGATTTACAATACCTGCAACACTTCAACATCGAGACAATTCAGGCGTGTTTCTATTGCCACAATAAAATGTATCCTCCTGCTTATTAGTAATGCTATGTATAAACTTAAAGCATCACAAAGATAACACAGCAACAAGACAAATATTTGCATACATTCAATTTATCCCATTTTTCAATTTCTCGTGCAATATAGAGCATTTACAGATACAACACAACTGTAGAAAAGATGAATATATATATATATATATATATATATATATATATATATATATATATATATCCATGCTGGGCTTTTTTTGTAAACCCCCAAACCAATAAACTAAAAGAGATGAAATATTGAAGAGCTTGTGAGCTGGACAGAGATATTGCAAAGCCTATACCACATGCTCTAAAATCCTCAAAAGGCACTCAGCACCGTGAAAGCAAGGCTGCAGCACGCATACAATCACACATTCAATCACAAACTTTTACATTTCAGTTCTTTGCTGAATTTAATATTTGAAAATGATTGCAGTACTTCAGATAAAAGCACCATTTGATAATGCGGCACCACTCTGCACTCTGATATATCTACTCTCATTCACTATTCATGCCATGGTCATTTTTAGTCCCTTCCTTTTAACAAATAAAATAGTAATAATAAAAGACATTACCTCAAACCCACTAGGCTTTATTTAAATGGCATTAGAAATCTCCCTTTTCTGAAAGAGATGGAGACGACGCGCCCAAAGGATTACTTTTCTGAGTGATGGGCTTGTGTCTATGCATATTTTAGCATGTGAGTGCGCCTGTAAACATAGAGAACACACACTCATAGTACGCTTGTTTGACTACGACTAGAGGTTATACAGTTACTGTTCTGTTTGTGCGTGTGTGTGTTTACGTGGGCTTGGAGCAGAGTAATGACAGCTCGTTTCTTTTATGTCGTACCTGACATCATCCTTCCTGCCTCAGACTCAGTCAGACTGTCTCTAGGGTGAGCTTTTGCAGTGCAAAATAAAAAAAAAGAACAATTCCCACTCAAAATCTCCACATTATACAGTGTAACCTGTACAAATTTCTGTGCTTGTGTTCTTTTTCGCTGTTCCACTCGTATTCTTTACTTTCTGATTGTTTTCCCAGAGGATACTGGCACTCAACAGGGATGTGTTTTGGATCCTACACTGTTTAGTAGTTGCACAGACTGGGTGTTGGGTAGGGTTGTGGAAACCAGTGGCTTAGGTGACTTTGATACTTTGAAACAATGAAAGATTCACTGATATTGCTGGCTGATGCTGTGATCTTCGTGGAAACAATGGATACCCTGATTTGAACACTTTAGCAGCTGAGTGATTAATTAGACTGTCTGGGATCAACAGTGTGTTTGTGTATCGGTCTGTGGTGAACAACATTCAACATTTAGACATCCATTTATCTCAGCAGTGACATTCATTGGGAGGTTGAATGTTGTCCCTGTGTTTGCGTGGGTTTCCTCTAGGTGCTCCGGCTTCCTCCCACATTTAACAGACATGCAGGTCAGGTGAATTGAAAACTTTATAATTGTCCAGCTCTCACTTGCAGAAGAGTTCTCTATCTCAATGGGACTAACCTGGTCAAATAAAGGTAATTAAAAAAAAAAAAAAAAAAAAAATATATATATATATATATATATATATATATATACACACACACACACACACACACACACACACATACGAGGTCTGTTAGAAAAGTATCGGACCTTCTAATTTTTTTTTCAAAAACCTGATGGATTTTAATCACGTGTGCTTGCATGAGCCAACCTAGAACCTTCGTGCGCATGCGTGAATTTTTTCACGCCTGTCGATTGTGTTATTTCCTGGTAAGCAGCCTTTGTGTGGGACGTGTGCTGTGCACTCGGCGTTTTTTCATTCCAAGGAAAAACATGGAACGACTGGAGCAGCGTGACTGCATCAAATTTTGCCAGAAACTGGGCGACAGCCAGGTGGAAACCATTTAGATTATTCAGACGGCTTTCGGTGACAATGCTATGAGCATCACACAGATTAAGGAGTGGTACAACCGGTTTAAAGACGGCCGCACAACGGTGGAGAGCGAGCCACGCTCCGGTCGGCCATCAACATGCTGAAATGACCAGATCATTTCCAAACTGAACGCTGTGATGATGTGGGACCATCGTGTAACTATCCAAAAAATTGCAGAAGAGGTGGACATCAGCACTTTTTTGGCACATTCCACTGTGACAGAAGATTTGGCCATGAAAAGAGTTGCAGCGAAATTCATGCCGATGGCTTTGGCACAAAGCTGATGGAGCAAAAGCGCCTCCGTGTTGAAGTCTCACAGGACATGTTGTGACATGCCCAGCTCTTCCATAATTTCTTGGATAGTCACACGACTGAAAAGCCACCGAAAGCTGTCTGAATCTTCCGAATGGTGGAAGAGGTGGGCATCATTTTTCAGAGTCCAGCATGTCCTGTGAGACTTCAACACGATGACGCTTTTGCTCCGTCAGCAGCTTTGTGCCGAAGCCATCGGCATGAATTTCGCTGCATCTCTTTTCATTGCCAAATCTTCTGTCACAGTGGAATGTGCCGAAAAAGTGCTGATGTCCACCTCTTCTGCAATTTCTCAGATAGTCACATGATGGTCCCGCATCACCACAGCATTCACTTTGGAAATGATCTGGTCATTTCAGCACGTTGATGGCCGACCGGAGCGTGGCTCGCTCTCCACCATTGTGTTGACGTCTTTAAACCGGTTGTACCGCTCCTTAATCTGTGTGATGCTCATAGCATCATCACCGATAGCCGTTTGAATAATCCGAATGGTTTCCACCTGGCTGTTGCCCAATTTCTGGCAAAATTTGATGCAGTCGCGCTGCTCCAGTTGTTTCGGCATTTTCCTTGCAAAGAAAATCCGACGAGAGACTACACCCATCCTCACACAAAGGCTGCTTCCAAGCAAATGACGCAATTGACAGGCGTGAAAAAATTCACACATGCGCACGAAGGTTCAAGGTTGGCTCATGCAAGCACACGTGATTCAAATCCATCAGGTTTTTGAAAAAAATAAAAATGTCCGATACTTTTCTAACAGACATGTTGTGTGGGCCGCCAGAAGAGGTACTGCTGGCCCACCACCAGAGGGCGCCCTGCCTGAAGTGCGGGCTTCAGGCACGAGAGGGCGCTGCCGCCACGGACTCAGCCGGGAGTGACAGCTGTTACTCATTACTTCCTGACAGCTGTCACTCATTCTTCATCATCTCACTCCATAAAACCCAGACGTCATCTCCACCTCATCGCCGAGATATCATACTTCATTGGAGGTAATATCCTCAGCCTTTTGTAAATCTGTTTATTGTGAGTGTTTGCAGGAGTACCGGTCCTTTTTGTGGAGGCTGTGCAAGACGGCACTCTTTTTCCTCTGAGGGATCACTGCAACATATTGAGTGAGAGGTGGAGGTGGCATTCCCACCGCTGTTGTTACTGGGTGTACACACACCCACACTTGACTGTCTTTGTTCTTCGCCAGCAGTACCAGATCCGACAGTCGGGGACGGTGATCACCTGGGAATTCGGGACTTGGTGGCTCCAGTATTCACCAGGTTCTGTGGCTGGCGGAAATCGTGTGGTTCCGGCTCTTCTCAGGACAGACGTGTTCTATCCTCGAGCCTGCCCACACGTCACCTTTGTGGATTGACTGTAATGATATTCTGAGATTGTCTGTATGTTCGTTGTGCACAGTTCACAACATTAAATTGTTACCTTTTTGCTCATCTATTGACCGTTCATTTGCGCCCCCTGTTGTGGGTCCGTGTCACTACACTTTCCCAACAGGATATCTCGGCCAGCATCATGGACTCCGAGGGGCATCACCCGGCTGTTGAATGACCAATGGGAGAGCAGGGAGCGCAGGTGTCTGCAGGAGGCGTGATTGGTGAGCTGCAGCACATTCTCACCGCCTTTACGGCTCGGTTAGATCAGATGACCGAGCAAAACATCCTCCTGAACCGCAGGGTGGAGTCTCTCTCTGCACAGATGGCGGCGAGCGCTCAGGGCGCTGCTGCAGCTCGTCCTCCTGCCGACCCTGTGCAGGATATGAACGTTCCAGTGGTGGTTCAACAACCCCTCCCACCATCCCCTGAAGCATACATAAGCCCTCCTGAGCCGTACAGAGGTTGTGTGGAGACGTGCGCGGACTTTCTTATGCAGTGTTCGCTCGTCTTCGCACAACGTCCCGTCATGTACGCGTCAGATGCTAGTAAAATAGCTTATGTGATTGCTCTGCTTCGGGGTAAGGCACGCGCCTGGGCTACGGCGCTCTGGGAACAGAACTCACGGTTGTTATCAGCATACACTGGGTTTGTGGGGGAGTTCAGAACAGTGTTTGATCACCCTAACAGAGAAGAGACCGCTTCAACTGTGCTGCTGTCAATGAGACAGCAGTCCACTTCCGCATCACGGCTGCGAGGTCCGGCTGGAATAACGTTGCGCTCCGCGCCACCTTCATAAACGGACTGTCGTTAGTCCTGAAGGAGCAGCTGGTAGCTAAGGAGGAACCGCGGGATTTAGATGGGCTTATCGATCTCGTTATACGGTTAGACAATCGGTTGGAGGAACGCCGTCGGGAGCGAGGCGAAGGACGTGACCGGATACGTGCCGCCCCTCTCCCTTCCGGGTTTGAAAAGGGGCCGCCCTCCCCACGCTCCACAGCCGCAGCGCTCTGTGGGGCAACAGCTCCCCCTGCTGATGTTGTTAGGGAAATGCACAGGGCCAAAATGAGGAGGCTGATCCGCGAGTGTTTTCTCTGCAGCTCAAAAGAGCACATACAGAAAAACTGCCCCAAACGGCCAAAACGACAACACTCGCCCTTAGAGACTGGGCTAAGGGGGGGCTCAAAACATTCAAGTAAGACACACACAGATTGCCACACGACTCCCTGTCACAATCCTGAGCGGGGATTTAACCCTTCAAGCTCCAGCACTGGTGGACACGGGGTCAGAAGGGAATCTGCTAGACAGCAGATGGGCAAGGGAGGTAGGGCTCCCTCTGGTGGCGCTTCCTTCGCCATTGCAGGTTCGGGCACTAGATGGCACCCTCCTCCCTTTAATCACACACAAGACACAACCAGTAACTCTGGTGGTGTCTGGAAACCATCGGGAGGAGATTGAGTTTTTTGTAACTCCTTCTACCTCCCGCGTGATTATGGGCTTCCCATGGATGTTGAAGCACAATCCCCGGATTGATTGGCCGTCTGGGGTGGTGGTTCAGTGGAGCGAAACCTGCCATCGGGTGTGTTTAGGATCCTCGGTTCCTCCCGGTTTACAGGCTAAGGAGGAGGTCAAAGTCCCTCCCAATTTGACGGCAGTGCCGGTTGAGTACCACGAGCTTGCTGACGTCTTCAGCAAGGATCTGGCACTCACCCTTCCCCCGCACCGTCCGTACGATTGTGCCATTGATTTGGTTCCAGGCGCTGAGTTCCCGTCCAGCAGGCTGTACAACCTCTCACGACCTGAGCGCGAATCAATGGAGACTTACATCCGGGACTCATTAGCTGCCGGGCTGATCCAGAACTCCACCTCCCCGATGGGTGCAGGTTTCTTTTTTGTGGGCAAGAAAGATGGCGGACTCCGTCCATGCATTGATTACAGGGGGCTGAATGAGATTACGGTTCGCAATCGATACCCGTTGCCATTGTTGGATTCCGTGTTCACCCCCCTGCATGGAGCCAAAATTTTTACTAAGCTGGATCTTAGAAATGCATATCACCTGGTTCGGATCCGGAAGGGAGACGAATGGAAGACGGCATTTAACACCCCGTTAGGTCACTTTGAGTACCTGGTCATGCCGTTCGGCCTCACCAACGCCGCCGTGACGTTCCAAGCCTTGGTTAACGACGTCTTGCGGGACTTCCTGCACCGATTCGTCTTCGTATATCTGGACGATATTCTCATCTTTTCTCCGGATCCTGAGACCCATGTCCAGCATGTACGTCAGGTCCTGCAGCGGTTATTAGAGAACCAACTGTTTGTGAAGGGCGAGAAGTGCGAGTTCCACCGCACTTCTTTGTCCTTCCTGGGGTTTATCATCTCCTCTAACTCCGTCGCCCCTGATCCAGCCAAGGTTGCAGCGGTGAGAGATTGGCCCCAACCAACAAGCCGTAGGAAGCTGCAACAGTTCCTCGGTTTCGCTAATTTCTATAGGAGGTTCATTAAGGGCTACAGTCAGGTAGTTAGCCCCCTGACAGCCCTGACCTCTCCATAAGTCCCCTTCACCTGGTCGGATCGGTGCAAAGCCGCGTTCAAGGAGTTGAAACGACGGTTCTCTACTGCGCCAGTTTTGTTGCAGCCCGACCCTAGCCGCCAATTCGTGGTTGAAGTGGACGCCTCTGACTCAGGGATAGGAGCCGTGCTGTCCCAGAGCGGAGAGACCAATAAGGTTCTTCACCCGTGTGCCTACTTTTCACGCAGGTTGACCCCGGCTGAACGGAACTATGACGTCGGCAATCGAGAACTCCTTGCGGTGAAAGAGGCTCTTGAGGAGTGGAGTGTTAAGGATTTTATATATATATATATATGTTATCACTGTTAAACATTTGTACCTTCATCTTCTTATGAAAACGGTGTTGTGCTGTTTGCACCTAACCCCGAGAATGTATGTGTTATTCAACCTTGTTTTAGCATGCTGGGGTCAGGCTGAACTGGGAGTAAAAGAACTGAAGGTTGTTTTGACTGTTATGACGTGATGCTTAGTGTGAAGACCAGGACACTCCAGGCAGATGCACAACAGCTGATAACTGCAACAGAAGAACGAGATGTGCTGACCTCCGACGATAAGAGTAAAAGAAAGAAACTGTTTGTCCTTACAGCTGCGCTTATTGACGTATGCGTTTATGTTACGGGAAGAAACTTGTCTTGCGTCTTAGGACAAGTTTTTGTTTATGTGATGAGGGATTCACTAATAAAAAGAGCGAAGCGCAGACCAGACTTTAGTGTAGCCTTGGTGTACAGCCTGGCCGCACTCCGCGCGTAAAATTTGACTTTCTGTCTCACTGGTGTTTCTTGACTCTGTTTGTCTTATCAAAGGTTTTAAGAATGTTTGGAGGAGAAAATACCCAACATTGACTGGGGGCTCAGTCCGGGATCTCAATTCCTACGTTTATTTCCCGTGGTGGAGGGAGAGGTCGGTGTGCCCTCGGTCCGGGCCCATCTTCGGAGGTGCCGTCGGGTGTGGCGCACCGCCCGTTCTGCCTTGTTGACAGCCCGGACGAGGGCCAAGACCCATGCAGACCGCCGGCGGTCCCCGGCCCCTGCATACCAGCCCGGGCAGGAGGTGTGGTTGTTAACGAAGGACATCCCCCTGCAAGTACAGTCTCCTAAATTGATGGACAGGTTCATCGGCCCCTTTCGTATCCTCAAAGTCCTCAGCCCTGCCGCAGTGAAGCTCCAGCTCCCAGCTTCACTGTGGATCCACCCGGTCTTCCATGTTTCCAGGATCAAGCCTCACCACACCTCACCCCTCTGTGCTCCCGGTCCGGCGCCGCCTCCTGCCCGGATCATTGACGGGGAGCCGGCTTGGACCGTGCGCCGGCTCCTGGACGTCCATCGAATGGGCCGGGGGTTCCAATATCTGGTGGACTGGGAAGGGTATGGACCCGAAGAACGCTCCTGGGTGAAGAGGAGCTTCATCCTGGATCCGGCCCTCCTGGCCGACTTCTACCGCCGACTCCCCGACAAACCTGGTCGGGCGCCAGGAGGCGCCCATTGAGGGGGGGGTCCTGTTGTGTGGGCCGCCAGAAGAGGTACTGCTGGCCCACCAGCAGAGGGCGCCCTGCCTGAAGTGCGGGCTTCAGGCACGAGAGGGCGCTGCCGCCACGGACTCAGCTGGGAGTGACAGCTGTTACTCATTACTTCCTGACAGCTGTCACTCATTCTTCATCATCTCACTCCATAAAACCCAGACGTCATCTCCACCTCATCGCCGAGATATCATACTTCATTGGAGGTAATATCCTCAGCCTTTTGTAAATCTGTTTATTGTGAGTGTTTGCAGGAGTACCGGTCCTTTTTGTGGAGGCTGTGCAAGACCGCACTCTTTTTCCTCTGAGGGATTGCTGCAACATATTGAGTGAGAGGTGGAGGTGGCATTCCCACCGTTGTTGTTACTGGGTGTACACACACCCACACTTGACTGTCTTTGTTCTTCGCCAGCAGTACCAGATCCGACAGTCGGGGATGGTGATCACCTGGGAATTCGGGACTTGGCGGCTCCAGTATTCACCAGGTTCTGTGGCTGGCGGAAATCGTGTGGTTCCGGCTCTTCTCAGGACAGACGTCTTCTATCCTCGAGCCTGCCCACACGTCACCTTTGTGGATTGACTGTAATGATATTCTGAGATTGTCTGTATGTTCGTTGTGCACAATTCACAACATTAAATTGTTACCTTTTGGCTCATCTATTGACGTTCATTTGCGCCCCCTGTTGTGGGTCCGTGTCACTACACTTTCCCAACAAGACATATATATATATGTGTGTGTGTGTGTATGTGTGTGTGTGTATGTGTGTGTCTGGTTCCTTGGTTTTTGAGATCAAGGAATTCCTGGAAAGAGGTTACTGAATAATGAGGTCACTGGAAAGAGATGTCTGGCAATGCTGACACCTTTATAGGAGAATGAACAAATACGTTTTTGGGGTCCTTATGTTTCCTCTCTTACTGTATGGTTGTGAAATATGGATACTAATCAGTGATCTAAGGCAATGACTGGATCTCTTTGGTACTAGGTCTCAAGGGCACTTATGTATACTCAGATGAGGAGTCTAACTTGGATTGTGAGGAAACATCACCTACAACATTTAGGCCATTTAGCACACTTTTAGAAACACGATGCTCTATGTCGGTGGCTCAATGCTGAGGACCTCAGCAGGGGTTATTCAGAATTGTTTATTACTGTCAAAATCTTCAACCATTATATATTTGTGTAAATAACATGGATACAATTCCACAAATTAATTTTATTATTATAATTTTGTCATCTAGCAGTGGGAACTATGACATCTACTTCTCCTTGCTGGAAAAGCAGATGTTGATGGCTTTGTCTAACATGATCAAAATTTGCCTTTTCTGGGAATAAAAAGAAGTTTGAACAATGTATGTAAACATTGCGACAAAGCACAAGGACAGAATGGGATACTTAATTTTCCCCGCATCTTACTGTATGGTTGTGAAATATGGATACTAATCAGTGACCTAAGGCAATGACTGTATCTCTTTGGTACTAGTTCTCGAGGGCACTTAGGCATACTAAGATGAGGAGTCTCACTTGGATTCACCTACAACATTTAGGCCATTTAGCACACTTCTACAGACATGATCCTCCATGTAGATGGCTCAGTGTTGAGGACCCCAGCAGCTGGAGAATGCCAAGTAGATGTCCATGTTTCACCTGGCTGAGGCACATCAATGGTGCGGTGATCTGCTTGGTTGGTTGCCAACCAAGACTTGAGGTAGATTTGTAGCGTGATGGATGGAGTGACATGCAGTCCTGAACCATTCACATCCATAATCAAACACACATTTACATTGGTGACCACATAACATTCATGAGGAGTTTGGAGGTTATATGATAATTTTATGCCCCTTTGATACAAAATGATTCCAGTGCTACCCATGATTCTCTGGAGATACCTCATTTCAAAGACATCCAGTTATCACCTCAGGTCACTGGCAAGTGTCCAAGTCTCATAACAATACATCAAGGCTAAATGTACCAGGAGTCCAAACACATGGGCTTTCAACCTCCTTCAAACATCCTAGCATTGAGAGACTCCTCTGTCCAGTGATGTCATGACTTCATAAACTATTCCCAAATGTCACTCGACTTGGCTCAGAGACGTCAATGTCACTGCAGAGGTAATTAAGTTAGGACATTACACATGAATTTAAGAGCTCAGCATTTTTCTTCTGGCTTTATCTTTATGTAGCATGAGTCCAGTTCAACAACTAGCTTGTACTGCAGAGGCCAAACATGCCGACATGCTTTTTTACATCATAGAGTGTAGCTCTTTCAGTAGCTCACTCATGATGCAGTTGTGTGAATTATAACAGATATTGGGAAAATAAAGAAGGCATTGCCTTCTTGTTACAAAATTTACAAAAAAAAAGAAGCTATAAACATTATACAATTGGTGAGACAATAGTGGACAGAGATTTCAGAAGGGAAAGATGTAAGTATTCAATTTTAATATTTCCTCATCTTATTTTAACTTTTAAGACCATTATTGTTGAAGCTATGAATTATGCATTAAAATGCATTTTTCTCAACAGCTTTATTCTCTAACTTAGACCTGAGGTTGGCATCCAGTCCCCAAGGTAGCTGCCAGCAACCAAGTAGTTTGGTGGCCATTACTTAAAGTTAAATATAGTTTCACTGTTATTAATAAATCTATATGTTAAGTGTGAGATCACATTTCCATTTAATTAATAATACATGAATGAACGTAAAATGCTTTTCAAACCTTTGCTTAGCATTGCATGAAGAGTATAATATACTACACAGACATTTTTATTTTGTACTCTTACCTCAGAGGGCATGTATTTTCATGCCAAAATCTTGAGACAGTGAAATAGTTTTACTGAAGTCACCTTCCTTGTACTTGTTTTTCAAAAGTGTTCATGGTTTTCTTAAGATCAATACTACAAATCCAGATTTAATGTTTCAAATGACAAGAATAACTCCTTTCAGATGTATGGCTGCAATATTTGATTAGTTTGCAGTCTTTTCCCATGTTGAAAAGCATATCACATTTCTCTGATCAAAAATATTCCCTGCAATTAACAGAACAAGAGTAATGGAGGCAGTTGTTCTAATTGTCTTTAGAAACAAGTCACCATTTGCTTTATTATACATCTGTGTAGTTAATAAGTAAAATAATCTCAATGGACACTCGCGCGCGCACGTAAAAAAAAAAAAAAAAAGAAAATCCGCTCCCGCTGCTGTGGGGCTGCTGCTCGCTCCAAAAACTCTGTCATGATTGTGAAATAAAGGACAAAAGAGACATAAGTCCTGCTCACAGGCTGCTACCAGATACAGGACATGTTCACATCTTCAGTCAAACTCCAGACATCTCCACGTCACTACATATTCAGTCTTTGATTGGTCATCGCGGCGCGACGAAACGAAAAAGTTCAGATTTTTCAACTTGGGGAGGAGGGCAACACGACGTGATGCAACGCAATATCACGCCACAAATGCACAAAATGCTCAAAATCGCTTCACTCGTGTCGCTTCACTCGTGTCGCTTCACTCGTGTCGCTTCATTCGCGTCGCGCAGTTTGGCACCAAAACGCGTCCTTACATAGGGATTACATGGCAACCTGTGGCTGCAGTCACTCGCGTCGCGCCCAGTGTGAACGTGGAGAACGTAACTCCCGCGATGAACGAGGGACCACTGAGGAATTTGTACTCTATCCGGATTTGGTGTGACTAGTGTTAGGCCTACAATACATGCCCAGTTTATTTTCGGTGTGGTGCACATCGATGTTCGCAAGCCCCCCCGCCCTTCTTTTTTTTCTGCACCAGAGCCACCCATCCTCTGCGCTCTGGGACCTCCCACTTTACAAATTAAGCACTGGGAGAAAGCACAGATAAATCAGTGAATAAATCAGTGAGGGGAAACTGACAAGTGGGATATTCTTGCAACAGGACAATGTCTCAGCCAACAAGTTATTTATTGCCATGTTTATCTGATTTAGCAGGTTTGGAATATAATCAGATCTCCAAGCTAAAAACATAATGTCACATTTTTAAATTAATGATTACATAATTAATTCTGTATTTTTTTGGGGGGGTGGGGGAGGGGATCGAGGTCCTCAGGATAGCTAATCTTGTAACCATCTTCTAAAGTGTGTATGCAAACAGTGTCACAAAACCGGAGGATAAAGTTTTTGAAAACTGAATGAGGTCAGACATTTATTGATGACCTCTGCGCACACATTTCACTTGTTCTTCTCTCCTCGTTGCACATTGTATGAGCTTTACATCATATCTAATGTACCCTGACACATGAATAAACCAGTCTATTTGGGAAAGTCGGACCTAATGAAGGGGTAAAGTATCATTAGGTCAGTGGCAATGGGTAAATATGAGTGCAGTTCTGTACACAGTGAAATATGATGGCGGTATCACCTTGTGAGCGCTCCGTGCTTATCTGAGTTTCTTTGGCCTTCCTGTCAACGTGAACCAGTCTGGCTGCTCCCCTCTGATCCCTCTCATAAACAAGGCATGTGCACCCAAAGAACTGCCACTCACTGGATAGTTTATATTTTTCGCTCTGTTCTCTGTTGATGCTAGACTGTTGTTAGTGAAGAAAATCCCACAAAATCAGCAGTTTGTGAGATACTCAAACCACTCAATGTGGCACCAACAATCATTGAACAGTCAAAGTCACTTAGATCACATTTCCTCCCCATTCGGGTGTTTTGACCGACCAACAACTCAGCTTCTGACGATGTCAGCACACATTTATGTTCCAAGCTGCTGCTGGAGGATAAGGTGATTGGATATTTGCACTAAAAGCATATGTGCATGTTTTCCTAAAAGTGAACAGTACTGCGCAAAAGTCTTAAGCACAATTATGTTGGTGTATATTGGTTTTTCATGTTTGTTTTTAATAGTGTACATCTAAAAATTACATGTTCAAATTGCCATAGATAGATAGATAGATAGATAGATAGATAGATAGATAGATAGATAGATAGATAGATAGATAGATAGATAGATAGATAGATAGATAGATAGATAGATAGATAGATAGATAGATAGAGCTTTCTGTTACACAAACTCCATTTATCTTCAATGGCCATAACTAATTGTAGAAACTAAATTAAATATAGGGAATAGTGTTTCTACAAATCATCACTTCCTTAAAAAAGCTCATGCAATGTTTTTTGTTATTTCCTTGACTTAAAGCTAGACATTGACATTGCAAACAAGTCCAGCTTGTTTCTTTCAGCTCAACTGTGGTGGTATGAAGAGACACAGTTACAACGAAAAAAAGGACCTGAATGATTCCTTTGAGCTACATGATTGCCACCCTTGAAACTGTAACCCTTCTGAATTTCTTCATGATTTATGTCATACAATGAATTTTGTTTGCTATCCAGTATAATTTGTTGCACAGTATTCCAATAAAGGAGTCATAATCTTCCCTGGGTAATATAGCCGTGGGAATTGGATTTGGGTTGGGGCTACTCCAGTGGGATGTCCCTCAAACACCCAGGTTCTTATGTATCTTTGGGAGAAGATAAAAATAAGCCAGTTTAGGGTATTCATTGAAGAGAAATGTAAATTCATTATCAGAAATCCAGTTATTATCTCTTGCTTCAGTCAAAATAATTTTTAATTCCATTTTCAATGTTTATGTCGGATTAAACCTCAAAACGTCATGATATTCTGGATCTTTCAATTCTCTGTTTGCTTCTTCTGTGTGTTTATCTTTACCCCAGACAACAACAGCCCCACCCTGATCACCAAATCATCATCTTTCCTTATTAGTTCAAGTGCACATTACTCCTGTTTTGACAAATTATGACACAAAGGCTTGCTTTTTCTCTGCTGATACAATTTTTCAACTTCAAAATGAACTTTCTTAGTAAAGGTATTCAAAGTAGCATTACATGTCATTAAAAGTAGCATTAGGTATTAGGTAGCATTAGGTAGGAACAAATGTTGCAACTAATGTTATCAGATTTACAGACTATAGCGCATCACAATACTTATTCAGAATTGTTTATTACTGTCAAAAACTTCAACCATTACATATTTCAAATTCAAAGGATTCAAGGATTCAAAGGAATTTTATTGTCATATGCACAGAAGAACATGTTCCCTGCACAATGAAATATGTCTACTGCATTTAACCCATCCTAATTGCCAGTAGGAGCAGAAGTCGCCATTAGGCGCCCGGGGAATATTAGCGCCTAATTTAGTATTTATTCTAAATTCTAAAATATTAGAATTTAGAATAATTGTTTATTATAAAACAATATTTTTGTTTGGTTTGAAAAATAAGTGACAGGGGACACAAATATAGTATTAATATAACTTTACTAGATCTTTAGTTCTGACGTGTGTCAGAGGTTCTGAATTCCCAGAATGCAGCGTAACTAATATACCACTGAAATAAAGGTGCACTGTAATGACTAGATTTCAATGTGATGAACCAATGATTGATCTGACATCAATACAATTAAGTCAAGTAAAGTCAAGTCTAGGAGCATGCACTGGTGCCATGTGTTGCCACATCCTTGACACCACTGAACCACCATAGTCCACAGCCAGGTGAAGTGTGGGGGTCCTCTTGGCCTTCTCCACACATTGGAGTCCTCAGCACTAATGCACCTACGTGCTGGATTATACATGGAGAAAGATGACACATGGCCAAAATGTCACAGCTGATGCTCACTCACAATGCAAGTGGTATCTCGTGCATTGTGAACAATGGTTTTATCATGATTGTTTAACTGACATATTTCTGTCACTGCATGTCTTGACAAATCTGTGTTGCATTTTTGTTTTATTTGACTGTATGGGTAGAGCAGATGGTCACCCCACTGAGTCTGATCTGCTTGAAGTATCTTCCTACAGTCAAAAATGCCCTGAGGTACTTTTTCAATTCAATTTCAATTTAATTAGCTTATAATGCGCCCAATCACAGCAAAAGCCATCTCAAGGTGCCTTACGTAAAACAATTCAACATCAAATTTAAATAAATAATTCAAAATGAATAAAAAAATCAAATATATAAATAAAAACAGAAGTAAAAGAATAAAACAGATAAAAAAATAAAAACTATTCACAAGAAAGAGCATAAACATAGGTTTTCAGTCTTGACTTAAAAATGTCCACGGACTCCGACTGCCTCATGGTCGCAGGAAGACTATTTCACAGGGTGGGTGCATGATACGAAAAGGCTCTTTGACCTGCTGACTTTTTATTCACCCTGGGAACACAGAGAAGTCCCGCATCCTGCGACCGCAAAGCCTGGGCCGGCACGTAAAGTTCCACCAGATAAAATGGCGTCAGTCCATGAACAACCTTATAAGTCAATAACAAAACCTTAAAATCTGCTTTCACAGAGACAGGGAGTCAGTGCAAAGATGCCAAAATGGGTGTGATATGTTCAGACCTTCTGCTACGTGTCAGAAGTCTTGCGGCAGCGTTCTGAACCAGCTGAAGACCCCTGATGCTGGACTTCGGTAACCCTGAAAATAGAACATTACATTTTTTTTTCTTGCCACTATTCCCAATGTGCTTGCTCATTTAGTGCATAAAGTTTAAATGCTCTGCACTTTGAGATGTCTTATGCCAAAATTTGATGCTGTATAAATAAATTGGAATAAATTTTGTCAATTAAATTTTTACATCTTAAAGCAACAGTTGGTCACGGTTGTTTAAGACAGCTACAGGATCATTTAGAGATACCGTTTTAGTGGAAACAATAGGAAAACCTTTCAAATAACTTTGGAATTAGAGGAATACATCATAAAAAGTACTATAAAAAGATATTTCTTTGCAGCCTAGGTCTCAGAATCTTTTTTTTTTTTTGGTCTCTCTCCTCTCCTCTCCATGATCTAAGTAACCTGCTCATCTCTGTGTGGCACACTCTGCGACAGTACGACAAGGTCAAAGCGTGCTAATGAGGTTGCAGCATATGGCTCATTTCTTATTTAAGCTCAGCCGTCACAGACAGTAAACCACTCGCCTTGACCAGCGTCCTGTCTCTTTACCTGCTCCCCGTTATATCACACCACGCTGATCTCTTAATGAGGCTCAAGCGTGATCACAACCAGCCCATAGCACCAGCAAGGATCAGTTGCTGTTACATTAACACTTCAACCTGATCTGCTTCGTGTATCTTGTTAGAGGACGTCGCGCAAAGAGGAATGATTGAACAATCTGTTGTTCACATGAGGGTGTTCACGCTCAAGGCATGAAGGGTAACATGGAATACAAAAACATTCAACTGAACATGCAACTGAATGTGCCGAAAACTGGATAACTCCAGTAATAATTGCTGAAATAACAGTACTAGCCTCATGGCATCATGTACATGCTTACTATTTCCATATTCAAGGTCCCTTTGCCATTGCACAGGGCCACAAAATCTAGTGATAATTAAAATTATAAGAATGAAAAAAGTGGCCGTGACTAACATTTATATAACAATTAAACAATAATTTGTTGTAATTAAAAGCATTAACCTTGTGGCCAACCAAACCTGCACCACAGAAATGAAAGAAACTGACAAACAAGGTCATTTTAAAGCTAGAGTGCCACCCATATTTCACTAAACTGACAAAATTTAAGCCATAGCAAGAAAGTGCAGGAACCAGGCCAAAATGGCAAATATTACCATCATCGGATGCAGTCAGGAGGGAAAGAGGCGTGGTCAGCACTGTCAGAATGCATCCAGATTACCTCGTCCACACCTGCATGATGGCATCCAAAGGACGTGTAGACAACAGTTTACATGACACAGACTGCTGTTGCATGGCCATAAAAGGCACTGAAGACTGTCTGATGTCCAAACACAGCCCACATGGGGCACGTGGTGCTGAAATTGTCACTCAGCTGTGTGTGTGTGTGTGTGTGTGTGTGTGTGTGTGTGTGTGTGTGTGTGTGTGTGTGTGTGTGTGTGTGTGTGTGTGTGTGTGTGTGTGTGTGTGTGTGTGTGTAAATATTTGCTGCCGAAACTGTCTGACAAAAATATTCTGCAAACAGATTTTTACACTTTCCCAACATTTTCACACATTCAGAGGAAGAAAACTTTAGAAGTGAGTCATAAGTTTTAAAATGAGGATAAAAAATATTACCAGTGCAGCATGACGCCCTCTGTGACAAAATATGATCTCTCTGTTATCTCACTTAAAGTGACTTTATGGCTTGTTAACTGAATGCTGAAGATCATCTGTAAATGTATGCATATACATCGGCCTGCAAAAATCACATAGCAAAGATGCTTAATTATTTCCAGTCTTGCAATTATTATCATCATTATCTTTATTATAATAGCCAAGTGGCCTCTCTGTGTGTGCGTGTGTATGGCTTTGATCACGGCAAAACTGGGGAGAGCTGACATGTGCCATTTGGCATGTTAATGTATTTTGTGTGAACGCTGTGAAAACAGAAAGTTGATATGATTTTCTGTGTATTATGCTGCAATGCACTATGGAAGTTCTGGGTTGTGAGGTTTTAAATGTTATTATTGTGGTTCATGTTAGTTTAACAGTGTTGTTAGTGTTATTGATTCATTGTGTTTTTGTTGTTCAATTTGTTTAGTCAATTTAGCTAAGTGTTATGTTGCTATTACCAAGACTGACTAAACTGTCATGTTGTTACCATGAGTGAAATGTGTAGTGTTTTTAACGTCTTACACCACCATCTGTGTTTGTCAAATTAAAAGCTGTGCATGTGGGCATGCATGCATGCAGCTTTGATCATGCATAAACTGGGGAGAGCTGACATGTGCCATTTGGTATGTTAATGTATTTTGTGCGAACGCTGTGAAAACAGAAAGTTGATAGGATTATTTGTGTATTGTGCTGCAATGCACTATGGAAGTTCTGGGTTTTGAGGTTTTAAATGTTATTGTGGTTCATGTTAGTTTAACAGTGTTGTTAGTGTTATTGATTCATTGTGTTTTTGTTGTTCAATTTGTTTAGTCAATTTTGTAAATTGTTATGTTGCTATTACCAAGACCGACTAAACTGTTATGTTGTTACCATGAGTGAAATGTGTCGTGTTTTTAATGTCTTACGCCACCATCTCTGTTTGTGAAATTAAAAGCTGTGCATGTGGGCATGTGTGCATGCAACTTTGATCATGCATAAACTGTGGAGAGCTGACATTTGCCAGTTGGTATGTATTTTGGGTCAAAGATGAATGGCGCCAGAACCAAATGTTGATAGGATTAATATTTTTAGAAAAGCTACATGTATTAACTAACAACACTGAACAATGGACATTGATATTTACATTTTGGACTCACACGCCAATCCAGCTGGGGGTGGTAAATAATCTATATATTAAAGGTCTGAGTGCATGTGAGCATCGGTGATTGTATTTATTAATTTCAATGTAAGTACATAATATAACTGTAAATACGTTGAAAATACATAAATGACACAAAAAAGTGAAAACACTTATTTCTGTTGTGGTCCATTTAAAAATAAAATGATAAAATAGAAGAAAAAAAATAATAATAATAATAAGTGTGTATAACAAGAACCTAACAATTTATAAATACATTAATACACATTAAGTAAATTAAAAGGAAATCAAATGAAATCAATTTTATTTATATAGCGCCAAATCACAACAAACAGTTGCCCCAAGGCGCTTTATATTGTAAGGCAAGGCAATACAATAATTACGGAAAAACCCCAACGGTCAAAACGACCCCATGTGAGCAAGCACTTGGCAACAGTGGGAAGGAAAAACTCCCTTTTAACAAGAAGAAACCTCCAGCAGAACCAGGCTCAGGGAGGGGCAGTCTTGTGTTGGGACTGGTTGGGGCTGAGGGAGAGAACCAGGAAAAAGACATGCTATGGAGGGGAGCAGAGATCAATCACTAATAATTGCAGAGTGGTGCATACAGAGCAAAAAGAGAAAGAAACACTCAGTGCATCATGGGAACCCCCCAGCAGTCTAAGTCTATAGCAGCATAACTAAGGGATGGTTCAGGGTCACCTGATCCAGCCCTAACTATAAGCTTTAGCAAAAAGGAAAGTTTTAAGCCTAATCTTAAAAGTAGAGAGAGTGTCTGTCTCCCTGATCTGAATTGGGAGCTGGTTCCACAGGAGAGGAGCCTGAAACCTGAAGGCTCTGCCTCCCATTCTACTCTTACAAACCCTAGGAACTACAAGTAAGCCTGCAGTCTGAGAGCGAAGTGCTCTATTGGGGTGATATGGTACTATGAGGTCCCTAAGATAAGATGGGACCTGATTATTCAAAACCTTATAAGTAAGAAGAAGAATTTTAAATTCTATTCTAGAATTAACAGGAAGCCAATGAAGAGAGGCCAGTATGGGTGAGATATGCTCTCTCCTTCTAGTCCCTGTCAGTACTCTAGCTGCAGCATTTTGAATTAACTGAAGGCTTTTCAGGGAACTTTTAGGAAAACCTGATCATAATGAATTACAATAGTCCAGCCTAGAGGAAATAAATGCATGAATTAGTTTTTCAGCATCACTCTGAGACAAGACCTTTCTAATTTTAGAGATATTGTGCAAATGCAAAAAAGCAGTCCTACATATTTGTTTAATATGCACATTGAATGACATATCCTGATCAAAAATGACTCCAAGATTTCTCACAGTATTACTAGAGGTCAGGGTAATGCCATCCAGAGTAAGGATCTGGTTAGACACCATGTTTCTAAGATTTGTGCGGCCAAGTGGTTTAATTACTGCCACCTTAAAAGCCTGTGGTACATAGCCAACTAATAAAGATAGATTGATCATATTTAAGATTGAAGCATTAATTAATGGTAGGGCTTCCTTGAGCAGCCTGGTAGGAATGGGGTCTAATAGACATGTTGATGGTTTGGAGGAAGTAACTAATGAAAATAACTCAGAACAATCGTAGAGAAAGAGTCTAACCAAATACCGGCATCAGTGAAAGCAGCCAAAGATAACGATACGTCTTTGGGATGGTTATGAGTAATTTTTTTCTCTAATAGTTAAAATGTTATTAGTAAAGAAAGTCATGAAGTCATTACTAGTTAAAGTTAAAGGAATACTCGGCTCAATAGAGCTCTTACTGTCAGCCTGGCTACAGTGCTGAAAATAAACCTGGGGTTGTTCTTATTTTCTTCAATTAGTGATGAGTAGTAAGATGTCCTAGCTTTACGGAGGGCTTTTTTTATAGAGCAACAGACTCTTTTTCCAGGCTAAGTGAAGATCTTCTAAATTAGTGAGACGCCATTTCCTCTCCAACTTGCGGGTTATCTGCTTTAAGCTGCGAGTTTGTGAGTTATACCACGGAGTCAGGCACTTTCAGAGGAGCTACAGCATCCAAAGTTGTCTTCAATGAGGATGTAAAACTATTGACGAGATACTGTATCTCACTTACAGAGTTTAGGTAGCTACTCTGCACTGTGTTGTTATATGGCATTAGAGAACATAAAGAAGGAATCATATCATTAAACCTAGTTACAGCGCTTTCTGAAAGACTTCTAGTGTAATGAAACTTATTCCCCACTGCTGGGTAGTCCATGAGAGTAAATGTAAATGTTATTAAGAAATGATCAGACAGAAGGGAGTTTTCAGGGAATACTGTTAAGTCTTCAATTTCCATACCATAAGTCAGAACAAGATCTAAGATATGATTAAAGTGGTGGGTGGACTCATTTACATTTTGAGCAAAGCCAATTGAGTCTAATAATAGATTAAATGCAGTGTTGAGGCTGTCATTCTCAGCATCTGTGTGGATGTTAAAATCATCCACTATAATTATCTTATCTGAGCTAAGCACTAAGTCAGACAAAAGGTCTGAAAATTCACAGAGAAACTCTCATATTCATCCTGCTGTAACCAGGTTTTTGTAAGGCAGAATAAATCAATATGTTGATCAATTATTATATCATTTACTAACAGGGACTTAGAAGAGAGAGACCTAATGTTTAATAGACCACATTTAACTGTTTTAGTCTGTGGTGCAGTTGAAGGTGCTATATTATTTTTTCTTTGTGAACTTTTATGCTTAAATAGATTTTTACTGGTTATTGGTGGTCTGGGAGCAGGCACCGTCTCTACGGGGATGGGGTAATGAGGGGATGGCAGGGGGAGAGAAGCTGCAGAGAGGTGTGTAAGACTACAACTATGCTTCCTGGTGCCAACCCTGGATAGTCATGGTTTGGAGGATTTAAGAAAATTGGCCAGATTTCTAGAAATGAGAACTGCTCCATCCAAAGTGGGATGGATGCCGTCTCTCCTAATAAGACCAGGTTTTCCCCAGAAGCTTTGCCAATTATCTATGAAGCCCACCTCATTTTTTGGACACCACTCAGACAGCCAGCAATTCAAGGAGAACATGCGGCTAAACATGACACTCCCGGTCCAATTGGGGAGGGGCCCAGAGAAAACTACAGAGTCCGACATTGTTTTTGCAAAGTTACACACCGATTCAATGTTAATTTTAGTGACCTCCGATTGGCGTAACCGGGTGTCATTACTGCCGACGTGAATTACAATCTTACCAAATTTACGCTTAGCCTTAGCCAGCAGTTTCAAATTTCCTTCAATGTCGCCTGCTCTGGCCCCCGGAAGACAATTGACTATGGTTGCTGGTGTCGCTAACTTCATATTTCTCAAAACAGAGTCGCCAATAACCAGAGTTTGAGCCTCGGTGGGTGTGTCGCCGAGTGGGGAAAAATGGTTAGAAATGTGAACGGGTTGGCGGTGTACACGGGGCTTCTGTTTAGGGCTATGCTTCCTCCTCACAGTCACCCAGTCGGCCTGCTTTCCCGGCTGCTCGGGATCTGCTGGAAGGGAACTAACGGCGGCTAAGCTACCTTGGTCCGCACTGACTACAGGGGCCTGGTTAGCTGTAGAATTTTCCACGGTGTGGAGCCGAGTCTCCAATTCGACCAGCCTGGCCTCCAAAGCTACGAATAAGCTACACTTATCACAAGTACCATTACTGCTAAAGGAGGCCGAGGAATAACTAAACATTTCACACCCAGAGCAGAAAAGTGCGGGAGAGACAGGAGAAGCCGCCATGCTAAATCGGCTAAGAGCTAGTAGCTGTGCTAAGCTAGCGGATTCCTACAAACACACAAAGTGAATAATGTGTAAATAATTTAGAGGTGATTCAGCAGAGGGAGTGCTTTAGTTAAGGCACGTGAAGATTACACTGTGAAACAAATCGTTATCTAGTTATCTAGAGCAATCTAACTGTGCAGATTAAACAGCTAACAGATACAGCAAAACACCGCTGTGCTCCGGAACAGGAAGTGATACGATACCGCAGTGAGAGCCAACCACCAGTAGAGGGTCAAATAAAAGGGTTGAGTTCTTCAAAAAACTGTTGAGGTCTGAGGTCTAAGGTATGAAGTAATTCTGGACTCACACGCTCCCATGCCACCTTCTGCACAACATCACTTCGGACCTCATCTGCTCTCAGCCTCAGAGTGCATAGCTCTGACATGTTCAGCTAAGTTCCTGCATGTCTGTGAGATCCCGTTCTCACTCTGCTCCTATTTGTGACTGCGCATGGCCAAGAACTGTTTCCAAGAACTGTTTCCAAGAACTGTTTTCCAAAAAGTGTATGAGCTCTGATGCAGAACCACCAGAACTTTCCAAGTCATTTTCAAAGTTGAGTCCAGCTTTATTGGAACTGCATCACAAGATGCGCGGCAGCTGACCTTTGATCTCTGATGAGAATTCATGAATTGTAAACGTTCCTGCCTTAAGCCAACAGTGAGCTGTTGTGTTGAGGGCTCCCAGTGTTACGAGTGCAATCACTCACCTCTGTTCTCCTCCCTCCTCCTAGTTCCTCATCCACCACTATATGTGGGCCCGGTCTCGGCTCAGTAGGCTTCCTCCAGCTCAGCACCTCAGTTATTTTTATTGAAAATAAATCTCTTTTTGTTCACAACCTGTTCTGGTTCTTGCTCCCTAGTGTTCAAGTCCATCACCTGTAATGGTCTGGTCCCATCCGGACCTCTAACCACAACAATTTTCCACTCATAGCTACAAAAGCCTACAGCTCCTTCAGAGTTATCATGAATGTCTTGGTGGCTTCCCTCAATCATCTCCTTTCTGCATGGTCACTCAGTTTTTGAGAACTGCAGATTCCAGATATTTTTACTATGCAATGCCATACTTCACAATTGATGCAAAAGGCCATAACATATTCAGTGACTTTGAAATGTTTATATATCCATTGCGAGACATGTCTAATGAAAACTAGCAGTAAATTGAATTGTATTAATTTAAATCCTATTGCAGCTGGTCTGCTCTGTGTAAGCCTGATCCCGTCAGATCTCAGAAGCTAATCAGAGCAGGATCTGGTTAGTACTTGGATGAAAACCTCTTTGGAATACCAGCAGCTGTGTGTGTTTCTCCAGGTAAAACTGGAGTTGCATCAGGAAGGGCATCCGGTGTAAAACTTGTGCCAATTCCCAATGCGGATCGGGCTGTATCCGCTGTGGTGACCCGGAACAAACACAGAGAGCAGCCGAATGAACAACAACAACAACAACGACATGTTTAGTTTGTCCAATAACTTTGAAAATCTGAAAATCTACCCTGTGCAGTTGCCTACCTTGTCACATCTGTGTCACTGTCCAATTACATCTGGGTGCCAAAATTCAACTCCTCATCCATGCTGTGACACCTGGTATAATGAATCAACTAGGAGACTGCGTGTTGGAATGAAATACATTATTGACCTTGTGTGCCCCGTAGCTGCTATAGTAACCACGGAGGCCCAACAGGAACCCTGATCATGACACACTGCTGAAACATGAAGCCTTCAACAGCGGACCACATGGAAGAGGTGATGGCTTGTCACCCATCGGCTGCCAAGGCAGCTTAAGGGTGCAGCAGGTCCGCAGACCCCAATAGGCTGAGATTTTGCAGGTAACGGACCAGGCTAAGGATCGGTCAAGAACCGTGTGTTTCTCAGTGGGCAATGACATTCCCACATTAAGCAAACCCATGCAGAGGCATGTCCACCATCCTGTCCAGGAATGGATCATAGACAATCTGCCTCACCACTGACGGATTGCCACGATGATGACAACAATTTCTGGACCTGACTCTATCCATCTATTAGATAGATAGCTATACACTCGATGCATTTTCAAGAGTACATGAAAAAACAAAGAACCACAGTAATACAGCAGCTCTATGCAAATTAAGACTTTACACAACCTGGAGTAAAGTGAAAGTAAGACATTTTGGCTTCTCTTCATCAGTTCATCAATAATATTGATATAATGGTTGAGTGAATCCTTGTCATTTGATTGGTGTTTTACATGTCACATGACATGGATTAATTCATCCTATTTGTGTTGCTTTGCATTTGCATTGCACGACGATTTGATTGTTATAACTGACGCTGCTAATTTTTATAACACACACATACACACAAAATCCACTCTGCTGTAAGCTGTCTGGATGCATGAAGAACTCTTCAGATGAAAAGATGACGTGATTTTTGGCTGGACTGAGGAACTACACAAAGTGTTTTTTGCCTTTTTTTAATTGAAGTCTGAAGTCAGTGCATGGCATCACTGGACTACATGTCACAATTTGGACTTCAGCAGCCGTGGAACACCAAAATGTCAGTCCCTTTTCTGTTGTTTATAAATTAATAAAATATCAAATGACAAGGAATTATTTTAGTCATTATATAAAACAAACAATGAATGTTTTTACATTCTTTGAATGTAACAAATATTTAATTTGGTGAAAGCTGGAACACACCATTCAACAACGAAAAGCTGAGTTGAATGGTGTGTTCCAGCTTTCACCCCATGAAATATTTGTACCATTGAACTCAAACATTCATTATTTGTACATTATTGTAGCGCGTCCCTGAAGAGTTTTATGAACAAGGTCAAAATCAGCTCTTTGATGTTTTATTCAAATGTGTCACATGTGTGATGTTTTACTCAATGTGTGATGGATTTGAGTCAATGTTTGTTCACCTCGCTGTCTGTCATTCCCAAAAGACGCGATGCTTCCAGTATGCAGTCCCACTTAAACAACTTTACTTTAAGCAGGGTGAGAAAACTGAGTGATGTTTGATCAAAGGGTGAAAAATGCACTTAAAGGATCTCTAAATATCCCATTTCTATCAGTGCTCTTACCTTTTAAGAATACAGACATCCTCTCAAGATTCACAAAACCGGGAAAAAACTGTCTGACATCCAGTCCGATAATGTACACGTTTCTTCCCCCCGCCCCCCCATTGGTATCTCACAACAAAGAGATATGCACACACAACATGCCATTTAAAATTTCACATTAGCACATCAGCAAATATCAGATGAATTTCTTTTTTTATTTAATTCCCCCATTTATTATGATGGCGGTTAACAAAAGGCCTTGCCACTGACACTCGGGCTGAATGCGCTTTGTCGTGGATTTTGTTGCCCCTATCTCTCTCCTTTGGCTGACATTCCTTTGAGCAGGCTACGTGTTGACATTCTGACTTAATACGAGCACACGACAAACATTCTCAAAAGAGAATATCAAAGAGAAGAGGTGGTTTCCCGAAGGTTCAATTGAAATATGTGCCCTTTGTTCTTCAAAAGATCCATTAAAGACCTTGATGAGATAAGACGAGGTTCCCTGCATTCTCAATACAGATGTTATCACTGTGGCTCCATAGAAAATGTAAAAGAAACTTGTGGGTTACAAAATGAGCAAATAAAGCAGATTTTGGAGGTAAATACACTTGATTTTTTTTTTTTTCATATTTGGATTTACTTGATTTGCATCTTGATTAGAATCCTGTCCAAAATTTAACTTGTTCCATACATTCATGTGCATGCATGCATGTGTGTGTGTGTGTGTGTACTGCAGTATGACATTTGACCCCAAGACCTTGATCTTCACCCAAATGAGAATGATTGGCTGACCTTGCTAGGGCAATTCTGGAATGAACCTCCGTGAGTTTCACATTTTGTAATTTAATGTTCCTCATAATCCCCCTGCACTTCGCAGAATGCACGGCGGCACCAGCAGAGTTCCAGTGTCTCACAGCAAATGTAAACAATGGCTAGCAAAGATGTGGATGGCGTTGATCCAGCGAGTTCATGAGCGATTATGATGATAACACATTCTCTCAAGTTGGGAGGGTTATCTAGAGGAGGGGTAGCACCTGTAATGGACTTCTGCCATGCCCTGATGTTGTCCATACTTCCTGAGGTGTGTTTACACTGCGCCCTGGATTGGAACTCTGCTGAAATTGACCTCTCACGTGACTCACGGACCATGAGGTGGCACAAGATTCACAACTGTGAAATAGAGAAGTTGGGCCAAATCGTGTGGAATTCCTTGACTTAACATTAATCTTGGAACCAACCTTCAATGACATACGAAGTTTGGTAGAAACCAGAAAACAAAGGACCTGGGAAAAGTATGCCAGCAAAAAACACAACAAACATCACTTTGACCCGAGTGATTCATCTTTGGAAAATTTAAACTTACTAGGTAAATCCAAGGCTCCAGATCCAGATTGGTGGGCATCAGACATCTCAGTTTGCTCTTGTTGTTATTATTTTTATTATTATTAATATCTGACCCCAGTGAAACCTGTCAAGTGTAATTCTGGGGTCAGTCTACATAGCAAGTTTGGTGGAAATTGGCCAAAACATCTCACAGAAATAGTGGAACAAACAAACACACAATCAGTGTAATGTTTCTGTTACTTTTATTGCATGGTAGATGAATGCAGTTCTTCAATAATGTGTAATTAACATCCAAATGGATGTTGGACAGGTTAGAAGGTTTCTATTATTGTACTAAATTAAGTGAAAGCAACATCTCATTAAGGAATCTGATGCAGTTTAGAAGTGGATCGCGGTCAACTCAAATACCTAAA
The DNA here is from genome assembly GCF_902500255.1 of Thalassophryne amazonica. Taxonomy (NCBI): domain Eukaryota; kingdom Metazoa; phylum Chordata; class Actinopteri; order Batrachoidiformes; family Batrachoididae; genus Thalassophryne; species Thalassophryne amazonica. Next base: position 13,016,914 of record NC_047119.1, read on the forward strand.
AAGCATGAAAAGGCATTGAATTTGTAAATCTAAAAATAAGGCCTTAATTCATAATAAAATGTCTTATGAGTGTATCCGGAAACTATTCACAGTGCTTCACTGTTCCCAGAATTTTTACATTACAGCCTTAGTCCAAAATGGAGGAAATATGTTTGTTCATTCAAAATTCTACTCACAACAAAAAAGACAAAATGAAAAAAAAGTTGTTTTTTTGTTTGTTTGTTTGTTTTTTTGCAAATTAAAAATAAACATCCCCACAACATGATGCTGCCACCACCATTCTTCACTGTAGCGATGGTGCCTGGTTTTGTCCAAACATAATGCCTGGCATTCATGTCAAAGAGTTCAATTTTTGCTTCATCAAACCACAGAAGTTTGTTTCTCATGGTTTGAGAGTCCTTCAGGTGCCTTTTGGCAAACTCCAGGTGGGCTGCCACATGGCTTTTACTAAGGAGTGGCTTCTGTCTGCCCACTCTTCCATACAGGCCTGATTATTGGATTTCTGCAGAGGTGGTTGTCTTTCTGGAAGATTCTTCTCTCTCCACAAAGGGATTTTGGAGCTCTGGCTGAGTAACCATTATTATTATTATTATTATTGTCACTCAGTTTAGAGGGGCAGCCAGCTCTAGGAAGAGTCCTAGTGGATCTGAATGTCTTCCATTTATGGATGATGGATGCAACTGTGCTCATTGGAACCTTCAAAGCACCAGAAATGTTTTTGTACCCTTGCCCTCATTTATGCCCTGAGACAACCCTGTCTTGGAGTTCTGCGGGCCAATTGTTTGACTTCAAGCTTGGCTTGTGCTCTGACATCTACTGTCAACTGTGGGAACTTGTGCCTTTCCAAATCTTGTCCAATCAACTGAATTTACCCCAGGTGAACTCCAATTAAGCTGTAGAAACATCAAGGTTGATCAGTGAAACGGGATGCACCTAAGCTCAGTTTTGAGCTTCATGGCAAAGGCTGTGAACACTTATGTACATGTGATTTCTAAGGTTTTTTTTTTTTTTTAAATCTCAAAAAGACTTTTTCCACATTGTCATTATGGGTTATTGTGTGCAGAACTTTGGGGAAAATATTAATAATAATAATTTCATCAATTTTTCTAATAAGGCTGGAAAAAGTGAAACGCTGTGAATAATTTATAGATGCACTGTAAAGCAGTGCATATATATATATATATATATATATATATATATATATATATATATATATATATGCACTGTAAAGCAGTGCATATATATATATAGATTAGTTAATATGGAGGAAAACAAAAACCTTGTTTTTTTGCTGGAATGCTTGGAGCAGACACTTTCAGCTAGTTAAATTTACTACACAATTATTGTAATGTCTGTCCTAAATTTAATTTTGACTTTCGGAAAAAAAAAAAAAAAAAGTCTGATAACACTTGTTCTGGGCTGCTTTCAGTTATTTGAATATTTACAGTGATTTATAGTTTTTCTGCAATGAGACAAATTTTAACCCAAACTCTGTGCACAAATATAGGGTGGTAAGGTGAGGGGACAAATGGAAAAGGAGAAAAACTGTGTGACCAAAAAAAAGGAATTTGAAAAGTTTTTCTTCCATTACATTTTTTCTGAGCAGTTATGTGTCAAACAGCCTCCAAAATTTGCATAATGATTTGCAACTGAACTTTAGGGGAAAGTGGTTGGATGTGGATGGATGAGAGAAAGCCTGCAGTTTTGTCTTTTTCTCCAAATAAAACTGACAAATGTTAAGAACAGTGTAGTCTTTCTATTTTGCCAAGGTATTAAGCTACCTAGATTCTGTTGTTGAGGATTTCCCCATTTCCTTTCTCCCTGCACAGGGAACAGTTGTGGCTATAATTCATTATATTACATGAATAAAGCAGGTGTACACTCAAACCTGAACCTGTTTCTTCTTTTACTTTTGTTACAACTTACCATGTTAATTTCAGTGGTGGGCACACTTCTGATAATCCAATAACAGATAATTATCAAAGATAATGTTTTCTTTATCAGATTATCTTTTTAGATAACTTTAAAAACCAGGCATACGTTTTTAACTTATGGTTCAAATTTTAACCAAACAAATTTTGGACAAGTTATTTAAAATTACTGTCATGTCTGAGTTTTATTAAGTGAAAATATCAGATATATGTTTTAGTTTTAAAGTAACGTGCTAATTTTTAAGGTTTTGTGAGCACATCCTGTGACCCGCAATGCATTTTGGGTAGGATGATGTAATCTCAGTACATCACGACAGGACAAATGCATTTCAGACACTCTGTTCAGGCTCCACGGACAACAGCATTAAACTCTAGTGCCTAAAACTCTCTTGAACCTTATTTCTTTTTCAAATTCTCCCATTTTTTGCATCCAGCCTTATTTCCTTTAGAAATTTCCTTGACAAATAATATCAGTCTATTAGGACGTCAGGTTATGTGTTACACATATACACGTGTGTGTATATATTTTCCAACTTATTCCCATTGATGAAACTTTTCATTTTCTGCCTGAAAGCTTATTAGATGAGTGTGTTCAGGGCTCCGTTTGTTTACAAAATACACACGTGTTACAGACCTTGAAATCCAACAGCAGGGATTGATATTATCCAAAGATTTATGAACATACAAATTAACGTGCTTACACTTTATCATGATTTTCTCCGTTGTGAGATATGAAAGTGTCTTATCGTAGCATTCGTGTGTATGTGCATTATAACGCAGCGCACGAGCGACATTACGATATTCTTCAGAACGACAACATACACAACATGCATCCAGCAGCAGACACGCTGCTGTCATAGACAACTGCCTGTAAAGTTTTTTGGCAAGTTATAACTTTCTAAACAGCGTAATTTGTAATGAAAGCCACTTCATTTGTGCGGCTCTTTCGGCACCATGTTTGTTTTTCAGAGACAGCAGTAAGCTCCTCCTACCCCTCCAAACGGAGGGATTTGTAGCCCTTCGCCTTCCCCTCTGCCTCGCTCCAGAAAGAGGCACTTTTACCCAGAATCCTTTGCGATCTGTCTGTTTGTTACAAAACTTCAGGATTAGTGCATTACTCAACATTAAAAGATATATGTTATATTTTAACTTTGTACAAATGACATAATTGACATTAATGGAGTTATTCTATCGGTATTAATGTGATTTATAATCAAAACCATAAGTCAGCATGACATTATTTTTCAAGACCTGCGCCTGACCGGAGTGTCATAATTGATAGAGAGTTGGCTTTATGGCTGCTCTTGGAGTGCCTCTGTGTTGGGAGCTCTGTAGTAAATAATGGCTTCTAGCAGGAGCAGAATGTAGAAAGAAAAGTGTGGTCTCATTGTTGGGGTCTGTTTTTATTTTTTAATATTATTGTAAGCAATTAAATTTGTTCTACTGCTAGTTGTAGATGTGTCAGAGGTAATATTGGAATTTATCTGTTATCTGTAACTTTCTATACATTTTTGGGTGGTTTATTGTTTTATCTTTATCTAAGATAACTTTTCAGTTATCTGATTATCTGTTATCGAAGTTAATTTTTTGGTTATCTGTGCCCACCACTGGTTAATTTAAATCAATGTGCAATTATCCGTATCAACACAGTACTCTCTAAAAAGTGATAATACAGTATATGAAACAGAACAGTGCTTTAGAGGCAGTAACAATCTATGGTGTACAACAAAATACATACATACTCACTCACACACACACACACACACACACATATATCTATATACATAAAGGGCTACATCTGTCTGTCTGGGATAAACTCCCAAACTATAATATGTAGCCCTAAAAACTATACTGGTACCACTTTTTTTAAAAGTTGAACTGAAAATTACCCCATAATAGTCATTTATGTAAGACCATACAGTGTTGTACCATGTGCGATAAACTCCCAAAGTATAATATGTAGCCCTAAAAACGATATATATTCTGAATCATGACATGGGGAACAAACTGGTACCATTTTTTTTTTATGTTGAACTGAAAATTACCCCCAAAATAGCCATTTATCAAAGACCATACAGTGTTGTACCATATGCTTTTCATGCTGCCACTTCTGTCTGTTTTTCTGTCTGTCCGGGATGAACTCCCAAACTATAATATGTAGCCCTAAAAACTATATATATTCTGAATCCTCATGACATGGGGAACAAACTGGTACCATTTTTTTTTTAAGTTGAACTGAAAATTACCCCAAAATAGCTGGCTGTGGGTATGACCAGGCAGATTCAAATGTCCAGCCCTGTATATGTGTTGGCCATCTCTGTTTATTTAATCACTTTCTACAGCACACTCAGCACAGCACAGCCACAGCACACTCAGCAAAACAACATGCTTAGGCTGATGCTGTGGGTATGAACAGGCAGATTCAAATTTCCAACCCTGTATATGTGTTGGCCATCTGTTTATTTAATCCCTTCCTTCAGCTACTTTATGTTCTCAACTGTTAAGCACCTGACTGTCCTATGCAATTTTCCCTTCCTGTCTGAATACATTCATTTTATGTTTATAAAATTGCAATGTAAAAACTGTGAAATACACCACTACCTCAATTTTGGTTCATTGATATTTACATTTACTGTTACCTACCTTTTGTGTGGAATTTTGTTATAAATGTGATTGCAAAACAAAGTCTGCATGAAGGACTTCAAATGTGTTTGTCTTTCAACCAAGTATTTCCACTTAGTTTGGGGAGTCCACCTCTTATAGTTCTGCTGGACAAACTTTAGCCCATTAACTATTATATTTATAAGACATCAGCATTACAAAAACAAATGTTGGGCAATTGTTTTGATTAAAATGATTGGCATTTGGCTTATGTCTAAAACAGGTTAACCCGGGCAACGTTGGGTACCCCAGCTAGTGTATATATATATATATATATATATATATATATATATATATATATATATATATATATATATATATACAACCCCTGGCAAAAATTATGGAATCACCTGCCTCGGAGGATGTTCATTCAGTTGTTTAATTTTGTAGAAAAAAGCAGATCACAGACATGACACAAAACTAAAGTCATTTCAAATGGCAACTTTCTGGCTTTAAGAAACACTATAAGAAATCAAGAAAAAAAAAGATTGTGGCAGTCAGTAAGGGTGACTTTTTTAGACCAAGCAGAGGAACAAAATATGGAATCACTCAATTCTGAGGAAAAAATTATGGAATCACCCTGTAAATTTTCATCCCCAAAACTAACACCTGCATCATATCAGATCTGCTCGTTAGTCTGCATCTAAAAAGGAGTGAACACTCCTTGGAGAGCTGTTGCACCAAGTGGACTGACATGAATCATGGCTCCAACACGAGAGATGTCAATTGAAACAAAGGAGAGGATTATGAAACTCTTAAAAGAGAGTAAATCATCACGCAATGTTGCAAAAGATGTTGGTTGTTCACAGTCAGCTGTGTCTAAACTCTGGACCAAATACAAACAACATGGGAAGGTTGTTAAAGGCAAACATACTGGTAGACCAAGGAAGACATCAAAGCGTCAAGACAGAAAACTTAAAGCAATATGTCTCAAAAATCGAAAAATGTACAACAAAACAAATGAGGAACGAATGGGAGGAAACTGGAGTCAACGTCTGTGACCGAACTGTAAGAAACCGCCTAAAGGAAATGGGATTTACATACAGAAAAGCTAAACGAAAGGCATCATTAACACCTAAACAGAAAAAAACAAGGTTACAATGGGCTAAGGAAAAGCAATTGTGGACTGTGGATGACTGGATGAAAGTCATATTCAGTGATTAATCTCGAATCTGCATTGGGCAAGGTGATGATGCTGGAACTTTTGTTTGGTGTCCAATGAGATTTATAAAGATGACTGCCTGAAGAGAACATGTAAATTTCCACAGTCATTGATGATATGGGGCTGCATGTCAGGTAAAGGCACTGGGGAGATGGCTGTCATTACATCATCAATAATTGCACAAGTTTATGTTGATATTTTGGACAATTGAAAGGATGTTTGGGGATGATGAAATCATTTTTCAAGATGATAATGCATCTTGCCATAGAGCAAAAACTGCAAAAACATTCCTTGCAAAAAGACACATAGGGTCAATGTCATGGCATAGGGTCAATGTCAATGAGCAGATCTGATTTGATGCAGGTGTTAATTTGGGGGATGAAAATTTACAGGGTGATTCCACAATTCTTTCCTCAGAATTGAGTGATTCCATATTTTTTTCCTCTGCTTGGTCTAAAAAAGTAACCGTTACTGACTGCCACAATCTTTTTTTCTTGATTTCTTATAGTGTTTCTTAAAGCCAGAAAGTTGCCATTTGAAATGACTTTAGTTTTGTGTCATGTCTGTGATCTGCTTTTTTTCTACAAAATTAAACATATATATATATATATATATATATATATATATTCTATATGTGTATGGAGGGGGGGCAAGATATATAATAATAAAAAGACAAATAATAAAAATGTTTTGGATGCCAATTTTATCAATAACGTTCAAAAGCAATACTTCATAAATGAAATGCTTAAAATCCTGCCTTTTTTTTTTTTTTTTTTTGCAAAAGAAAAGCTAAAATTAAATACAAATAATAACTGCATTGCATATTTTAGGGACTGAAGATGTATCTGTGTCCACGTTAACAGCTGTGACTCTGTGCTGCTCCGTGACTCACCGTCCAGCCTCCTCCATCTGTGGTCATGTCACAGTAGACCTGGAAGCCTGCAGGGTGGTGGACAGGAAACACAGAGTAGATGCCATCCTCTCTCTGACCGCTGGCGTACAGATCACCACAGTCACGAGGACGTGAGCCTGGGGAGAGGTGAAAGAGTGCACCGAGGTGTAAAGTGAAATCGGTAATAAAAAGAAGATGAGCAGAACATGGGATAACACTTGTCACACTCTGTCCTGCATTTATAGCCAGGGACAAGAGAGTCACTTAGGTGCAATAAACACGAAGGGACAGTTGCAGTTCCAAATTGTAAAGAATTCCTGTCAAAATACTGTAAAAAAAAAAAAACCTATTATTGTTGGTTTGCTGTGATTATACCAGCAGTCTGAAATTACTTATGTATTGTCAAGATTATTGAAAAACAATTTAACCCATTTCACAAGTGTGTAAAAGAGGCAACAAACACATTATTTGTATGTAAATATATTTTATATACCATGCCACCAGAAAGTACACTTTTTCCACATTTTGTTATGTTACAGTCTTATTCTAAAATAGAGAGAATTCATTTTCTTCCACAAAATTCTACATTAACACTTTACTTGAAGGTATCGTCATAACAGTGACATGATACTGTCATAACTGTTACATGACAGTCATGAAGATGTCATAAGCTTTATGTCAATGTCATAAACATCTATGACTGTGTCATTAAGTGTCATTCGTTTTTGTAACGACAAGTTGACAACTCGGCATACAAGCGAAGACCAAAAAGGCCAAAGACAACTTCTGGTCATGTCACTTTGATTAAAGTCAATTTGTTATAATCAAGACAACCCAAAAAAATGTCAAGCTGTCATTATAAAACCGAATGACACTTAATGACAACAGTCATAAATATTTATGACATTGACATAAAGTTTACGACACTTTCATGACTGTGTCATGTAACAGTTATGACAGTGTTATGTCTGTACTATGACAATACCTTCAAGTAAAGTGTTACCAATTCTACTCACAACACCCCATAATGACAAAATGATTTTTTTTAAATTTATTAAAAATATAAAAGTAAGAAATCACATGTACATACAGTGAGGAAAATAAGTATTTGAACACCCTCTAAGTTCTCCCACTTAGAAATCATGGAGGGGTCTGAAATTTTCATCTTAGGTGCATGTCCACTGTGAGAGAAAATCTTAAAAAAACAAAACAAAAAAAAACAGAAATCACAATGTATGATTTTTTAAAATAATTTATTTGTATGTTACTGCTGCAACTAAGTATTTCAACACCTGTGAAAATCAGTGTTAATATTTGGTACAGTAGCCTTTGTTTGCAATTACAGAGGTCAAAAGTTTCCTGTAGTTCTTCACCAGGTTTGCACACTCTGCAGCAGGGATTTTGGCCCATTCCGCCACACAGATCTTCTCTAGATCAGCCAGGTTACTGGGCTGTCACTGAGAAACACGGAGTTTGAGCTCCCTCCAAAGATTTTCTATTGGGTTTAGGTCTGGAGATTGGCTAGGCCACTCCAGAACCTTGATATGCTTCTTACAGAGCCACTCCTTGGTTATCCTGGCTGTGTGCTTCGGGTTATTTTCATGTTGGAAGACCCATCCACGACCCATCTTCAATGCTCTAACTGAGAAAAGGAGGCTGTTTCCCAAAATTTCGCAATACATGGCCCCGGTCATCCTCTCCTTAATACAGTGCAGTCGTCCTGTCCCATGTGCAGAAAAACACCCCCAAAGCATGATGCTTCCACCCCCATGCTTCACAGTAGGGACGGTGTTTTTGGGATGGTACTCAGCATTCTTCTTCCTCCAAACACGGTGTGTGGAATTAAGACCAAAAAGTTCTATTTTGGTCTCATCTGACCACATAACTTTCTCCCATGACTCCTCTGGATCATCCAAATGGTCATGGGCAAACTTAAGACGGGCCTGGATGTGTGTTGATTTAAGCAGGGGAACCTTCCGTGTCATGCATGATTTTAACCCATGACGTCTTAGTGTATTACCCACAATAACCTTGGAAACAGCGGTGCTGAAACAGTTCTGGGCTGATTCCTCACCTTTCTTAGGATCACTGATAGACCACGAGCTTTTTCCATTTTCTAATACTTGCTCCAACAGTTGATCTTTTTTCAACAAGCTGCTTGGCAATTGCCCCATAGCCCTTTCCAGCCTTGTGGAGGTCTACAATTTTGTCTCTGGTGTCTTTAGACAGCTCTTTGGTCTTAGCGATGTTAGTAGTTGAAGTCTTACTGATTGTGTGGGGTGGACAGGTGTCTTTATGCAGATAACGACCTCAAATAGGTGCTTCTAATTTTGAATAATAAGCAGAGTGGCGGTGGACTTTTTAGAGGCAGACTAACAGGTCTTTGAGGGCCAGAATTTCTGCTGATTGGCAGGTATTGAAATACTTATTTGCAGCAGTAACATGCAAATAAATTATTAAAAAATCATACATTGTGATTTCCGGATTTTTTATTTTTTTTTTGGATTATGTTTCTCATAGTGGACATGCACCTAAGATGAAAATTTTAGACCCCTCCATGATTTCTAAGTGGGAGAACTTGCAAAAGCGCAGGGTGTTCAAATACTTATTTTCCTCACTGTAAGCATTCACACCATCTGCTCAATATTTTGTTGATGCACCTATGGCAGCAATTATACTATGAAGTGTTCTTTAATATGATGCCACAAGCTTGGCACACCTATGTTTGGCCCATTCCTCTTTGCAGCACCTCTCAAGCTCCATCAGGTTGGATGGGGAGTGTTTGTGCACAGCCATTTTTAGATTTCTCCAGACATGTCCACTCAGATTCAGGTCTGGGCTCTGGCTGGGCCACTCAAGGACACTCACAGACTTGTCCTGAAGCCAGTCCATTGAAAACTTGGCTGTGTGTTTAGGGTCATTGTTCTGCTGTCCAGTCTGATGTCAAGAGGGCTCTGGAGCAGGTTTTCATCCAGGATGTCTCTGTACATTGCTGCATTCATCGTTCCCTCAATCCTAACTAGTTTCCGAGTTCCTGCCATTGAAAACCTTTGTCTCATCACAACAGAGAATTTTGTTTCTGATGGTCTGGGAGTCCTTCAGGTGCCTTTTGGCAATTTGCCTTTTACCAAGGAGTGCCTTCCATTTGTCCAGTCTACCATTCAAGCTTGATTCATGGATTGTTGCAGTGATGCAGCAATTTCAAGGATGATCATTGGAAACACGACGCACCAGAGCACAATTTTGAGCTTCATGATAGAGACTTTTTCCATAGTCATTATGGGGTATTGTGTGTAGAAATGTGAGAAAAAAAAGGAATTTGATCCATTTTGGAAAAAAGGCTGTAACAAACATATGTGGACAAAGTGAAGCGCCGTGAATACTTTCCAGATAAAGTGTATTAAAACTTATCAGATAATGGTCAACAAGTTTCTATTAAAAGTTGTTCTGCATAATCCCCAGTGTAACCGTCAGTGATCAGGTTGTGTTAAGAAGATAAAAAAACAAGGAATAAAGAAAAAAGCTGAAGACACTGTGGGGCAAAATACATCAAGTGCAGCAAAGACAAAATGAGAGGAAAAATAAAGAGTGAGAGAACACGCAAGGGTGCAGAAATAACAGAAAGGCAGAAGGGCGGAGTGGTGACACGCAGCTTCATAAAAGAAGCTCATATATAGCACAGAGACTTGAGATAACATAAGGCGCAGGAAAACTGAGAGACAGAAGTACAGCTTATTGGGGGAAATATAAATGTGAGTGATGCACTGCAGGCAGAAACAACCAAGTGCAGGGAGTATATAACTCAGAGAAAACAGAATTCAGGAAAAGCAGCATGGAGGAGAAGAGACAGGGAGTCTGTGAGCTGCGGCGGAACAGGCGCACCTTTGTCTGTGAGCGAGAAACCACAGTCTCACAAGGGATACAAAATCTATTCCCCAGGAAGCAGGAAAGGAAGCATGTGACAGATCACGCTGACATACATTATGCATGGCAGCCTTCAGTGGGTCAAAGCCCTGAATTTAAAACCATCGGGAGAGTTCCTGAAAAGGCCACATAGGAGTTTTGTTTTTGCTTTTTTTTTTTTCTTTTTTACAGTGTCCATGCCAGAGTTTGATAAGCTTTGCCTGTCATCATCTCACATAAATGGCAATATTTTACCCTTCTTCCTTCGCTTTTCAGAAATCTGAGGCTGTTTTTTAAGCAGCGCATTATGGATCGACAAAAAATCTTTATTCAGGATGTGTCATGATTTGTTGACGCGCACTGTGGACTAATAAGCCTTGCTGTGACCTCAGCTAAGCCGGGACTGGCCTGTGGCTCTGGCAACATCGTTCAAGAGGTGCCTAGAGCAACAACAGAAGAATGGAACAAACATTGTATGAGAGGCTACTTAAATGGTACACATAAGGAATAATGAACAAAAACAAAAAAGAGGGAATGTTGGGGCATTCATGACTGAGGGGTGTGTCGCATGGTGCGAAAAGCAGTTTGCAGCATCCTTAGGTTCGAATCCCATTCTGGTGACCGTTGTTGCATATCTCTGTTTCTTGTCCCTATAGTAAAGGCTGAAAATTGGCCACAAATATATATATATATATATACACGAGGTCTGTTAGAAAACTATCCGACCTTTTTATTTTTTGGAAAAACTATAAGGATTTGAATCATGTGCACTTGCATCAGCCAAGCTTGAACCTTCGTGCGTATGCGTGAGTTTTTTCATGCCTGTCGGTTGCATTATTCGCCTGTGAGCAGGCTTTGAGTGAGCAGTGGTCCACCGCCCTCATCAGATTTTCATTGCGAGGAAAATGTCTGAACAATTTGGAGCTTTGCTGCATCAAATTTTTCCAGAAACTGTGAGAGACCTCCAGGTGGAAGCCATTCGGAAAATTCTGACGGCTTTCAGGGACGATTCTATGGGGATCACACAGATTAAGGAGTGTTATAACCAGTTTAAAGACGGTGCACAGTGGCTGAGGGTGCGCCGCGCTCCGAGCGGCGATCAACAGGCTGAAACGACCAGATCATTTCCAAACTGAATGCTGTTTTGACCCGGGACGTCGTCTGACTACCAGAGAAATGGCAGAAGATGTGCACATAGCACTTTTTCGCCACATTCCACTGTTACAGGAGTTTTTGTCATGGAAAGAGGAGCGTAGGAAGTCGCCACGGAGCCGCTAATGGCGCAGGACAAAAGCACCTCCGTGTTGGTCTCACAGGACATGTTGTAACATGCCCAGCTCTTGCACCATTCGGAAGATTCAGACGGCTTTCGGTGGCTTTTCAGTCGTGTGACTATCCGAGAAATTGTAGACGAGCTGAACATGCCACAACATGTCCTGTGAGGCTTCATCACGGTGTTGCTTTTTGTCCCGCGCCATTAGCGGCTCTGTCCCGACGCGTGAATTCCTCCGCACGTCTTTTTATGACAAAAACTCCTGTAACAGTGGAATGTGAATCCGACGTCCCGGATCAACACAGCATTTAGTTGGAAATGATCTGGTCGTTTCAGCCTGTCAATCACCGCTCAGAGCGCGGGGCGCGCTCCGCCATTGTGCGCCGTCTTTAAACCGGTTGTAACACTCCTTAATCTGTGTGATCCCCATAGAATCGTCCCTGAAAGCCGTCTGAATCTTCCGAATGGTTTCCACCTGGAGGTCTCTCACAGTTTCTGAAAAATTTGATGCAGCAAAGCTCCAAATCGTTCAGACATTTTCCTCGCAATGAAAATCCGACGAGGGGGACGGACCACTGCTCACTCAAAGCGTGCTCACAGGCGAATGACGCAACCGACAGGCGTGAAAAAACTCATGCATGCGCACGAAGGTTCAAGCTTGGCTGATGCAAGCACACATGATTCAAATCCATATAGTTTTTGTAAAAAATAAAAAGGTCGGATAGTTTTCTAACAGACCTCATATATATATATATATATATATATATATATATATATATATATATATATATATATATATATATACAAAATTAATAGTAATCTAAGTCAAGAGACGAGGATCAAGCATAACATATGATTTGTATTCACTGAAAACATCATTAAAAACAATTACAAACTAGATGCACTCAGAGAGTGCAAACCTCCGCCAAGGCCATGGGGTCACTGACGCCATAACATCTATACACCGTGGAATCATTGAACCTAAAAAAGTCTAACAATGATGTTTGCTCAGTAGTAAAAAAAAAAGTTTCATCTGCTGTGACTGGATAGCATGTATCCGTAGTGCTTGGCATCACAGTTTATTGCAACTTGCACCTTTCCCAGAAGCTACTGTCATCTGAGCACTGATATTGATATTGCATGTGCTTATAGACAAATACAATTAAGAGACAAAATTCAATTTATTATTCAACTAAACTGCAAATATAGGAATTTTTTAATATTTATGAAACACTTCTCTAAACAAGGCCATAGGGTCACTGACCCTAAAGAGAGTCCCTCCTTGGCACATTGATCTATTTCTTTTTGTCTCTTTCTCTAAAATTGTATATAATAATCATTAGATTATTAATATATAAACAAAAATAAATTTAAGAAATATTACAATTTGAAAACAAATGCACCCGAACTTGATGGCAGCTGCAACTGCTTAATGCTAACTTTTAACATTGAAAATACCATAGACATGCTAACGCATTAGCATCAGGATCCGGATCATGATCCAGATCACCACTAAAATTTAATCACTTGTTCCTCTTGTCATTTCCAACTACTCCACAAAATTTCATCAAAAGCCGTTCAAAACTTTTTGAGTTATCCTGCTGACAGACAGACAAACAAACAAATGCGACCGAAAACATAACCTCCTTGGCGGAGGTAATTATATGTATACTATAATTATATGTATACTAATTTGAAATTACAGTTACATATATTTAAATAGAAAATACTAGCTGATTCCCCACCTCAAGGCGGGTTTGATTCAGAGACTGAAATGAAAACTTCATCTTCACCAGCTATCACCTCCTACCTATCCTGGATTCCACAGGATTGCGAGGGCATGACTAAAGCTGCCTCAAGAAGAGACAGCTGCTACACCCTGAAACTACTACTACTAAAGCGCTGAATAGCCAGACATCACTCTCTGTATGTCTCAATTCTGCAGTGCCTCTCCCCTTAACTACTACTAGTACTAATACTACTTCTACCACTACTAGTATTAGTTGTACTACTACTAAATTGGTCAATTTGGGCTCAATTCTGCTACACGAAAGTGTCTCACCCCTGAACTACTACTAAAGTGCTCAAAAGCCTATATCCCACCTTGTATGTCAAAGTATGTGTATGCCAGTGTTGGCTCAATTACAAGTTGCCATTTGGACAGGAGAAGGATATAGATGTACCCACATACGTGTCTGGTCATATATAGATAAACCAGAAAATACAATAATAATAATAATAATAATAATACCAATTGTTATTATTATTATTATTATTATTATTAGTAGTAGTAGTAGTAGTAGTAGTAGTAGTAGTAGTAGTAGTAGTATTATTAATTTTGTTCCCTAATGTTTTGCATTAAATATGATTGTAATATTCAATTCAGTTAACATTATTTTCTGCTTGGAACTTCAAGTGAGTGTAGCGTGCATCCACACAGTACACCAAACTAATCACACACACCCCCACCCTGTACACATAGCAGAAAAAAAATACATAAAATTAAATTTATAAATGAGCTAAGTCTAGTAAACAAAACAATAGCACCTCAATAAAGGAGGAACAACAAATATTAATTAAAACTAGCCCAAGAGGATTCAGCTGTATAAAGGTCTTATGGATGCAGAGACACAGCTTGACAGGGTTCTATTTGTCCTGAAAATATGTGCCCTGTATCTGTGTTCCTGAGGGTTAAGAGGCAGAACTGAGTAAATGTGTCATGTCCAGGGTGATCTGAACAGCTTTCTTCTTAGTCCTTCTATTGTATATGCTGATAAGCAATTCTTGCTCATCCAATAATTGTGCTGCTCAGCTTTATGATTGTGTTTAGTGGGTTCCTATGAATGACAGTGCTCCAAACCAGGAAGTGATATTCAAGGTGATTATGGACTAAATGAAACATTTGTAGAATGCTCTAAGAAGGGATTGGTGAACTTTGAGTCTGCAATGTTTAAAAGGAGGCTTGGAATGGCACTTGGCACTTGGAATGGATGATAAAGTTGAGCTTATGATCAATAAAGTTGAGTTTTTGATCAATAATTGTCTCGAGGTATTTGTAAGTTTCAACCCTCTCTTTTTTCTGATAGCTGACGGTCAGAATGGGAATGGTGGAGGAAGCCTTAGAAAACTCTATTATTAGTTATTTTGTGTTAGTGACATTCAGATCACAGCAGTTCCACCTACACCAGTCTGAAAAAGTGACCAGCTCAGTCTGCATCTGAATTTCAGGTTAGACGTCTAAAAATTTCCACAATTCTGTATCGGTGTATATAAAAATACAGATTTTTAAAATTTTCCAAGAATTTTCGTGACTTTGACCTTTAACTTTGAAAATTTAATAATTTCTTGCCTATCAGGATATACATCCTCTATAAACATTTCAAAATATCTGGAAAGCAAACAGGGATTAATCACCTCTACCCAACATCGTTGCTGTTACTTGTCTACACCATAATTCTATAAGACCCACATCTGTGTGTCTAAGTCAATTATTGTGTCCGTCATAAAGTTGTCATTTTAAAGTAACATGTAGATTACTTGTAAAATTGCAGGAAGATTTTTTTTTTTTTTTTGCAAACTATATAACTATAAGTATGTTCCCCTTAACATTATAAATCCCATTACTCAGACACATTCAGCTCATGCTGTTAGCTCTTTAGAAATCGTTTTGGTTATGCGCCTTACCATTACATAATGTGATGCTAGTGACTTTTCAAGCTAACTGTATCCCATTAGCCTAGCACTATGTGACACCAGTTTCCATCGGGTTATGTGACATAAGTGACTTTGCATGTCAGCGTTAGCCCATTAGCATCATGTTATATGATTTAAGTTTTCAAGACGTGAATGATTAAATCCATTGTGATTCACTGCTTTTAGTTTCTCCCCTCGATAAGATCCTCAGCCAACACAATTATTATTTTCTTTTTCAGTACATTATTAATCCTGTTGCTCACAACTGAGATGCTCAGCTCATGCTAACACCAAGCTAGCTTCAATCAATAGTCTGTAAAGACTAACTTTACTTTACAAATGTGGACACTGTACAACACAATGACAGCATTGACCAATTATTGACTATACCTGGATTAATTTTGAAGGAATTTGGAATATAGATTTTAAATATTTTTATTGTGATGAATTTTGGCAATATTAAAGTGGATTTATCCACAGTGATTGCATTGTTCAATATATTACTAACTTGTGTTTTCTCTTAAACAACAAAGGTCTAACCATATTGCCTTAATGTACTGAGTCCACCTGGTCCAAATTCAGAAAAAAAAATGTTTCCTTTTGAACCTTAGCAAGAATGACAAATCTTCAGTTATCTATATATTATTCTATCTTGTGAGCAGGGGTGGTGGCCAAGTGGTTAATGTGCTTGGTTTCAGTGCAAAAGGTTACGGGTTCAAATCCCACCCCTGCCACATTTCTCCATGTAATGTGGAGTTGCGTCAGGAAGGGCATCCGGCGTAAAACCTGTGCCAATTCATCATGCAGATCCACCTTGGATTTGCTGTGGCGACCCCAAGTGCAAACAAGGGAGCAGCCGAAGGGACTTACTTATTCTATCTTGTTTTAGAGTGCCCACCAAAAGTATTGGTTCACTTGATATTTCACACATTTTAAATTGTTTATGTCATTTCAAATAAAAACAAAATAATAATAATTCAGGCTTCTCAATATAAAATAATAAAAAATAAATCAATAAAATGATCTTCCTTAAACTCACTGCACATCTCCACAACTTGATATAAATTAATTACAAATATTAAAGCCAAGATGATGGGTTGTATAAGTAATGGAACGATTTGGAAAAAATAACCTTAAATAATCAGTTTTATTGCCAGTTTTTCTTCAGACAAGTCAGGGGATGGATACATGAATATTTCCAAGTCACTGAATATATCTTGGACTTTATTTACATCAACTATGAAGAAATACAAACAGTATGGCACTCTATGATAAATCTGTGTGAGGTAGACAGTTCCGAAAAACTGAGTGACTGTGC
Source organism: Thalassophryne amazonica (assembly GCF_902500255.1). Taxonomy (NCBI): domain Eukaryota; kingdom Metazoa; phylum Chordata; class Actinopteri; order Batrachoidiformes; family Batrachoididae; genus Thalassophryne; species Thalassophryne amazonica. Next base: position 13,033,747 of record NC_047119.1, read on the forward strand.
AAGAAGAACAAGAGTGAGGAAAGTTACCAAGACAACCCAGAAGAAGTTATAGGCTCTTGTGGATGTGACTGGAGAAATTGTGCATAGTGCATGTTTTGTATTTTGTATCACCAGTTATACAGCTTCATGATGAAGTGGTATAGAGGAGATTTTTCTTAAAAAAGAAGACCTGAAAGTTTGCCAGCAGATACATCTGAGATGCAAGCCTAGATTTGATGTTTTGGTGAAAGAAATTCCTAATGTCTTACAGGCGTTGTGTCCAGGGGGTGTTGTAGACTCTGAATCCAAGGACAAGCATGAGCCCCAATGCATCCTGAGGCCTATACAGGACTTACTTCTGTTTCATCAGTTGTGGGTGGCTCTGTATTTTTCAGCCTGCAGAAAATCTTTGCAACCAACATTAGACAAGTTTTTTGGTAATCTGTGGCACATTTGGATTCCACTGCCTCAAGAAAACAATGCAGCAATACCATGCCTGACTATGGTTTATTTTAAGACCCACATGCCTATTGATCTGCAGATGACAGCATATAGTCATGCTACTGAGAGAAAGTCAGTGCTGGATGTAAAATGACAACTACACTGATTAGAACGAAGCGGTGCTGCACACAGCTTTGTGCTAGGTGTCTGATAAGGGCTCAGAGGCTGGAAATTCTTCATTTATAGAGGAGGCTTAATTGTTTCAGCTCTCGAGAGTATTTTAATATGCATGCGTGTCCATAAATTATATGCATGCATGTCCATAAATTGCATGTGCATTTATGAATCAGATTTGTGCGTTGACAAAACCCTCACACATTAAGTCACTGTGACACACCAGGCGTTGCACAGTCAGGACTGCACTCATCTCATGCGCGCCCTCTCTGAACGGCTTATTCAGTGGCACCCATTGTAATCGTCTCCAACCATGCACGTGCCACGCATCTATCTTCCATTCATGCCTGAGTCTGCTTTCTTGTTTTCAAATGCACTACTGACAAAATTGAATACAGAAAGTGGAGCAATCACAAAGAAGCCATTTTTGTATGGTTCCTGTAAAGAATTCTGTATTTGCTTGTAAATATGTCCGCCGGTAGAAACACTGTGCATTTGTATGGCAAAGTCGAATCTGCAAATTCAAAGTAGTGCCCCCATGGTGAGGTTGATCTCAATCACAAAACCCTGCTGCAGCTGGAGCTGAGAACGGCTTCACTGCTGTCAGAAGCTGCATCGCATAACTTTGAAAATCTTATGTGTTTTTCATGGAGTCCAATACATTCGGTACAATCATCAAAACCATTTAAAATAAAAAAGCTGTTTCAAGCCGAGTATTTATAAATGAAAAAATAAGACACTTTATATAACAGCTGAGTGGATCCTTGTCATTTGATTGGTGCTTTGTATGTCAGATGACATGGATGACAAGATATTTTTTTTCACTGCACTGAGGATGTACACTCTTTTTGGTAGTACACGCACGCACGAGCGCCGACCCAGTTGCGTGTGCGCGCGCACGGATGACAACAGCACGATGATTTGAGAGAGCTAAATGAAGCTGCTCATTCTTGTAACACACACATAAACACACACACACACACACACACACACACAAAATCAACTCCACTGTAAGTAGGGAGGGGTGTTATTTCAAAAAATGTGGAAATCTATAAATGTTTGCATGGAATATGGAAATATACATGGAATAAACCATAGCAGGATACATTTTGAGTCATTTGGTTCCAAAAACCCATATGGACGGAGCCAGTGAAGATATCACGTTCAAAAATCGGCAAAAATATCGACGAAAATGTCATATCTTGAGAACCGCTGTACCTAGAGACTTGAAATTTGGCTCCAAATGTCGTTTGACCCCAAGTTTATATTCAACTTCTATAGTAACAATAAGCCTATCTGGTGTTTTTTTTTAAGTGTAATTGACAAAAAACCTAATTTCAGTACATGCACTCAACAAAAATATAAACGCAACATTTTTTGGTTTTGCTTTCGGTGACGATGCTATGAGCATCACACAGATTAAGGAGTGGTACAACCGGTTTAAAGATGGCCGCACAACGGTGGAGAGCGAGCCATGCTCCGGTCGGCCATCAACATGCTGAAATGACCAGATCATTTCCAAAGTGAACACTGTGATGATGTGGGACCATCGTGTAACTATCCAAAAAATTGCAGAAGAGGTGGACATCAGCACTTTTTCGGCACATTCCACTGTGACAGAAGATTTGGCCATGAAAAGAGTTGCAGCGAAATTCATGCCGATGGCTTTGGCACAAAGCTGATGGAGCAAAAGTGCCTCCGTGTTGAAGTCTCACAGGACATGTTGTGACATGCCGAGCTCTTCCACAATTTCTTGGATAGTCACATGACTGAAAAGCCACCGAAAGCCGTCTGAATCTTCCGAATGGTGGAAGAGGTGGGCATCATTTTTCGGAGTCCAGCATGTCCTGTGAGACTTCAACATGATGACGCTTTTGCTCCATCAGCAGCTTTGTGCCGAAGCCATCGGCATGAATTTCGCTGCAACTCTTTTCATTGCCAAATCTTCTGTCACAGTGGAATGTGCCGAAAAAGTGCTGATGTCCACCTCTTCTGCAATTTCTCAGATAGTCACATGATGGTCCCACATCACCACAGCATTCACTTTGGAAATGATCTGGTCATTTCAGCATGTTGATGGCCGACTGGAGCGTGGCTCGCTCTCCACCGTTGTGCTGACGTCTTTTAAACCGGTTGTACCACTCCTTAATCTGTGTGATGCTCATAGCATCATCACCAAAAGCCGTTTGAATAATCCGAATGGTTTCCACCTGGCTGTTGCCCAGTTTCTGGCAAAATTTGATGCAGTCGCGCTGCTCCAGTTGTTCCGGCATTTTCCTTGCAAAGAAAATCCGACGAGAGACTACACCCATCCTCACACAAAGGCTGCTTCCAAGCAAATGACGCAATCGACAGGCGTGAAAAAATTCACACATGCGCACGAAGGTTCAAGGTTGGCTCATGCAACCACACGTGATTCAAATCCATCAGGTTTTTGAAAAAAATAAAAACGTCCGATACTTTTCTAACAGACATATATATATATATATATATATATATATATATATATATATATATATATATATATATATATGTCACAACCACAGATCACGTGTAACCACACCAGCCCAGGACCTCCACATCCAGCATGTTCACCTCCAAGATCGTCTGAGACCAGCCACTCGGACAGCTGCTGAAACAATCGGTTTGTATAACCAAAGAATTTCTGCACAAACTGTAAGAAACCGTCTCAGGGAAGCTCATCTGCATGCTCGTCGTCCTCATCCGGGTCTCGACCTGACTCCAGTTCGTCGTCATAACCGACTTGAATGGGCAAATGCTCACATTCGCTGGCGTTTGGCACATTGGAGAGGTGTTCTCTTCACAGATGAATCCCGGTTCACACTGTCCAGAGCAGATGGCAGACAGTGGACCAACATTCCACAGGCCACAATTGACAACCTGATCAACTCTATGCAAAGGAGATGTGTTGCACTGTATGAGGCAAATGGTTGTCACACCAGATACTGACTGGTATCCCCCCCCCCCCCCAATAAAACAAAACTGTACCTTTCAGAGTGGCCTTTTATTGTGGACAGTCTAAGGCACACCTGTGCACTAATCATGGTGTCTAATCAGCATCTTGATATGGCACACCTGTGAGGTGGGATGGATTATCTCAGCAAAGGAGAAGTGCTCACTATCACAGATTTAGACTGGTTTGTGAACAATATTTGAGGGAAATGGTGATATTGTGTATGTGGAAAAAGTTTTAGATCTTTGAGTTCGTCTCATACAAAATGGGAGCAAAACCAAAAGTGTTTCGTTTATATTTTTGTTGAGTGTATGTTACGGTCAATTGTAACAAACAAAATCTATGTAGTTTTTATTTCAGGAACATCAGGTGAGTATAATCATCACATGTAAAGAATGACATGGCCACAATGAACTAATTATAAGCAACAGACTGGTTTTCTACGTCAACAGCACATATACGACACACGCGTTACTTAAGATTTTCAAACGCTCCATCCATATGGGTTTTGGGAACCAAATGACCCAAAAATTATACTGTTATGGTTTATTCCATGTTTATTTCCATATTCCATGCAAAAATTTATAGATTTCAAAACATTTTGAAATAACACCCCTCCCTACTGTAAGCCATCTGGATGCATGAAGAACTGTTGAAAAGCTGACATGATTTTTGGCTGGACTGAGGAACTACACAAACTCTTTTCTTTTTGTTATCTTTTTTTTTTCTTTTTTGAAGTCTGAAGTCAGTGCACAGCATCAGTGGACTACACGTCACAATTTGGACTTGAGCAGCAGTGGAACGCCAAAATGTAAGTCCCTTTTCTATTGTTCATAAATTAATAAAATATCAAATGACAAGGATCTATTTTAGCTGTTATATAAAACAAATAATGAATGTTTTTACATTCTTTCTATGGAACGAATACTTCATGAGGTGAAAGCTGGAACAAACCAACTCAAACATTCATTATTTGTATAATGCGCTAGTGCACTTTGAATATGAATTTAATAATTTGAGAACTGAATGGGAGGCATTATTTCTGAAGCCCTTAGAGTCTCTAATACAGATGGAAAATTGCTATATAAATGCAGTCCATTGACCAATTGTGCTACATCATGTTTCAACACCGTACGCGGCAAGTGAACTTTGCACTTTTGTTTCAAAACACACACACACACACACACACACACACACACACACACACACACACACACACACACACACACACACACACACACACACACACACACACAGACACACACACATTGCAGCCCTGTTAAAATAGCAGTTTTACACAAACTCGGGTACAGTGTTCTAAACATCAGGTGTTGCAAGTTATTGCCAGCATTCCGAAATCCTTGTTGACCATCACTAACTTGCAGTTGCAATGAAAACTTTGGGGATGCTACCTAGTGACGCTGCACTGATTAAACAATTATTGGCTGACTATTAAATTATAATTATTTTATTCCAAGTACTCTGACTTCAGCTTTTTCAATGTGAATATTTTCTAGTTTATGTTGCTAATTTCATTTCTCCTGCTGGCAATAAACGGAATATATATCACATTTGAAGGCATCATTTTGGGATCTGAAAATACTGATCAACATTTTCCATTGTTTTCTGGACCTAACAACTACTAGTTGTTATGTGTCGACGCGGATTGAGGAGCGAACCTGCGTCAGACAGAACCCAGCGCTAAAAATAACCAGAAAGCGGTTCCAACAACAAAAACAATTTATTTTTCACCTGTGCCTAAATAAAATGTACAAAACCAAAACCAACGTCCTTCTGGAGGAGTGACTGCTGGCATGCTCTCCAGCGCCCGCAAGGAGAGAAGTCCGGCGCTCCTGGACCCACTACCACCAGACAAACACCCCCCAGGTGGACACGACAAACTGACTCTCTGTGAAGCAAAGAAGATGTGAGGTAAGTCAGCAGTTACAACAATATCTTTCAAAAGACACACGCTATCAGCAACACATTCAGGTCTGTACTTTTTATCTTTATGCAAATGAGCAGCTTCTCACAACAGGTGGAGGATCACTTATCCTGCACGCCACAGCAGTGAGAAGCAAACTGCACAATTCTCATCACAATTCAAGTATACTATGTAACAAAACACCAAGTTACTATCAACAATTAGTCAAATACTTAATTACCTTTAATGTGTGCTGACAGCATGTGTCCTCACCCTTCCTTGCTTCACGGGCTCGATGTGTCAAACCCAGGCGCGGTCCTCAGCGTCTCACAAACGAACATCACAAGGTCGAGTTCCCGGCAGTTCTGCTTGAATCACACATGCCTTAAATGCAGAACGCCATCCAATTATCTGCCTCAGCTGAAAGTCTTTAAGGTTGCATGTGAGCACCAGTCACAGGTGCTACACATGATGTTGATGAGGGTGAGGATTCTTCAGCCAGCACATTCTCCACAGACAAATCAGTTTCCATGCCACCTGAGGAGCAAAGAAAAGAAAAGAACACCAAAACATCCAGCCACACCCCCCAACACACAACACTAGTAATCAATTATGAAAATATTAAGTATTTGCAGCCCCACTTCCCAGCCAATACAAGCATATTCTGGCTCTTCTCTTTGTTGCTCAGGGTCACAACAGTAGATTGTGCAGGAATATGCATGTTGATATGACACACTTTACATCACATGCCCTTCCTGATGGAAGCCCATATTGCATTGAAATAGGAGGTCTTGCACAAACAATCATCTGTTTTGAATGATCAAGCTATACTGTGTTAGGTGAGCACTTTGCATGAAAGCATACTTTCACATCATTGTATGAGTGAACGAATATGAGGCATCATTGTAAATCTGTATAAGCTGCTGCATCAGATATAAATGCACTTTATAAATCCAGTCCTTTTGACAATTAACCATTTAGCTGGTGGAAGACACCTTTATGTGATGTTACAAAAGCAAAACAAAGTTGCTTTATCAAAAATTTGGTGAGTTACAAGATATAAATTGAATACATTTTTACTGGATTTGAAACCACATAATCATAAGATAATTGAAAATTAAACATACATGCCAATTTATTCTAAATTAAGACTTTTAACATGTATATGCAATGTAATATTCAGAATTTTTCAAATTCAAACATAAAATATTTTATAGAATAGCATGCTGCGTGAAAGAAAATTGCACAAATTTGGCATGGAATTTCAAATCAATAAGGATAATTATTATTGCTATTATTGTTATTGTAATAATTAGTATTATTGTTATGTTTAAAAACAAATTTGAGTAATATAATTTTTAATGATGTTCAGTGTAGTGCTTCTCAACAACTGTCATAAAAGTTAGCCCGTTTGGCTGCTCCCTTGTTTTTACTTGGGCTGGCCGCAGCAGATCCAAGGTGGATTTGCATGTTGATTTGGCATAGGTTTTACTCTGGATGCCCTTCCTGATACAACTCCACATTACATGGAGAATGTATCAGGGTTAATTTGAACCTGGAACCTTCTGCACTGAAACTAAGCACACTAAACACTTGGCCACCATCCCTTCATATAAATGAATAAAAAAAAATTTCCATGTGCAAAACTTGCCTGTGTAGGGAATTTAGGATGTATTTGTTCAGATTTGTTATATTTGAGCAATTTATGAACATTCTTTGTCAATAATATTCCATTTATGCATGTAGAGCTGTTTGGACATTACATACACTTATGGGCATGCATATTTTGGTAATTTGGGGCTGTTAATGATGTCCTTGAATTGTTCTTTTATCAGGGTGGAATGAAAGTACAGCATACATCATTAATGACTAAAAATTAAGAATGAGTGGACAAGTTTTAATTTATTTTGGATCTTCTCAAATCCACACAGGGGCAAAAGTATACATACAGGTTAAAATATACCCTACCCCATCCCCAGCTAATAGCCATCAACAACCTTCTGACATAATTCTGTATATTCGACCAACCAGAATTGGTAGAGTTCTCCTAAATTGGTTGGGTTTTCTGTCACAGACCCAGCTTTTAAGCATAGTTCACTAATTTTCAAATAGGGTTGAGGTCAGGGCTTTGGGAATGCCATAACAGATTCCTGCTTTATCTAATCCAGAACCAGTTCTGATGTGTTTGATGTTTGTGATCATTGTCCTGTTGGAACACTCAATTATAGACATGTTTTTCTAGTAGCTGTTGATCTGAGATGAAGAAATTGGAGTTAGTCTTCCTTCTTCATTATTTCATCCACTTTGTGCAATGCACCTGTACTACTGGCAACAAAACAGCCCCAGAGTGTGATGCTACCACCACACCTGACAGGTGGTACAGTGTTCTTTATTCCTCCAAAAATACCACATCATTGTGGCCATATAGCTCAATCATTGTCTCGTGCGACCATAAACTCATGTCCATGTGGGCAGCTGTACATTTCAGTCTAGCTTGAAGGTGTTGGTTTTAGAACATGGGCTTCTTTCTTGATCATCACTCTTTCAGTCCATGCCGATGTAAAACTTGATTCACTGCGGACAATGATGCTGGTGTTCCAGTAGTTTCCAGTTCATGGAAGGTCTGAGCCTTGGTGGTTCCTGGGTTGTAGTACATCCTAACCAATTTCCTTGCAACTGAGAGTGACAGTTTATGTCTTCACCCAGACCATGACAAAGTGGTGGCACATCAAACTAATTTGTACTTACACAATAAGTGTCTGAACTAATGATCTTGGAATCTGCAGGTGTTTAGAAATAGCTCCAAGAGACGCTCCAAAAGTGAAATCTACAATTCTCCTTCGTAGACCTACTTGAGATGTTTGGACTTTCCTATTATTCTATTGATCAGTCCAATGAATGCTATCAAACACATCATTTTCTGCTGTCAAAGAGAAGCTACCAGTTGTAGTCACCACAATCACTAACGGGGAGTTAATAGGCCTTGACATGTTAAGAGATACTGTAAAGCTTTCAGCTCCACTTATTAAAAGATTTAAGTGAAAGTATGTATAATTTTGACCCTGTGTGGATTAGAGAAAATCCAAAATAAAATCAAGATGTATGCTGTACAATCAAACATTCCATCATGATAAAAGAATTATTCAAAGATATCATCAACAGGCCAAAATGACCATGACATTCATGCCCTTGATGAATGAATGTAAACCTCCAACCACAGCTGTAAATCCTGACATGTTTCAATATTTTTTTGTGGAAATCTTGTTCTTTAAACATCACTTAAAGCATATCAATGAATAAACAAGTGCCAATGTGCAAATAACACCAATACAGGGCAGCAGGCACATAATTGGCATGATGGGTGAATTAGTTTGTTGTCAGTGTAGCTCAGACAAGCAAAGGCCATGAGATGTTACTTCAAATCTGCGGGAAGGAGAAGTGAGTTTATCCATGGACAAATTCAATTTGTGCAAAGCTGTGGCTTAGTGCAACACAGTACAAAATCCATTTATGAAAAATACAAATGAGTAAAAAATAGTCCTTAATTTTAATTCTATTGGCAATATGTGCAGTGGCTCATGCATTAAGCTCATATTACTCATTCTACATCAATATTGGGCCAAATATTTGAGATTTAATTTCCAATTACTGCTACTTCTGGAGCATGCAGGGCCGGTTCTGGTCCGAAAGATACGGTGCACGTGGGCTTGTGCCCTGTGTGCTGCATTTGTCTGGGGCAAACCTGAGAGCTGATGGTTGACTTATACTTTATTGTGGTCTGCTTCCATCACTCCGCATTGAGGGTATAATCTATGTTATTAGCTGTACAACATCACCAAATGTGACAATTTGATGCTGCACAACCCTATGGAATGCATTGCATTCTTGCAAGGGCGCAATTTAGAACTAGAAATTGGGGGTAGCAAAGTGCAAGGCCAGCAGGGCTGAAGCCCATAGGCCAGGGGCCTGGGAGCTGCTGTAGTTAACGGTTTCTAGATAAGCTCAGATGCATTCTGAGCATCCAGAACAGTAATTTTAATGTTTTGAGAAAACCATAAAGTGGACACCATTTGACTTATGCAATTTGAAACTGTGAATATAAGTACTTTATTCTGAGAATAGCCAGCAATGATTTTATTAACATCCTGGTGTAAATAAGGTATCACCACATGTGTAGAACTCAAAAAGAATGATAGGTTGAGTTTTCATTAAAACCAACTGCAATGTGATAAAATGTATTCATAAATATGAACGAACAGGCTCTTAATAATAATTAACTATCGCATACTGTATTTTTTTTTTTCTCAAGATTTGTTTTTGCATAAGTTTGAAAAAACAACAGATCATAAGTTTAGGATAAATTACTTATCATGAATTTAATTTTCGAAGTGGCACTAATGACAACACTCATAGTGAACACAATTTTGCTTGCATAGACTGATTTTGGAGATCAAGCAATAATTGCAGATGGGCTTTCTGAGGTCCCAGATAGCTTTTCTGATTTTCTTTTCTAACTTTCAGAATTTAGTAAATTAGCATATGGTCCGTTGATACTCATGTGTAGACACTAGTCCCTAGAGGCAACTATTTCTGGTTTCAAATCTGGGCAAATGCAGTCCCAGAAAATTCCAAAAGTGACAAACAAGAAACAGGTGTTGTAAACAAGTCAGTGCTGCTAAAAATACAAACTTGCAGAAACAAAGATACTATTCTGACATGGTTTGCACATAAGACTGGTATTGCATGTTTCAAGTACACACATATATGTCAGAAGGTGGGGGCGCATAATATATTCTGTCCCCCTGGTTGAAAAGGTGGGGGGACATGTCCCCCCTATCCCCCACCAAAATGCGCCCATGCATTCTTGTGTGCAGAACTTCTGCAAAGCAGCATAAACACACACACACACACACACACACACACACACACACACACACACACACACACACACACACACACACACACACACACACACAATAATACATGTAGTTTCAGTAATTCAAACAAAGCATGTTTTGCTGCAGGAATGAGAACACAGCTTTTAGTGGGACATCTGATGTCACACTAGGACTTAGCACATACTTTTTATAAGATTATTGCTATTAATACCTTAACAACAATAGAGGTATTAATGCAAAATGCATGCAATATTGTAATTATTTACTAATAGTGCAGTGCCCGTAGGAAGTTTGTTATCCCTCCAGAAAATTGGGAGCTTAAGTAAATTTCTCATGGATGGTCATATGAGGCTGTGTTTGAAGGTGGGATGAACAAAGAGACATACTTATATTATATTATTTGAATATATTATTTCATATTGTTAAAAAAATAGTTTGTTATCAGTTATATGAAAATAAAGGATTCCTTAAACAGGTTATTGGAAGAGTCACACAAACGTAAACAGAAAACTTTGAATATTTGAAACAGCAAATCAGTATCCCACCTCCTGAATGCAGTTTATTTAAACTTGAACTCACAGCAAATCTAAGATTTTATTCAGCTTAGGTACTTAATGAAACATTGTACAAATAGATGGAAATTTGTTGGTCTTATCCGCCAAAAAATTGATCTCCTCAGTGTTATCAAGTTAAACTCAGTCGCAGGTTACACTGATAGTATGCCTTTCACAGTAAAAGTATTTGCTGGTATGATGGCATTAAACATTTTATTGTGAAATGGTTTGAGCAACATGAACTATCTGATGTTTAACTTTGCTACCAGTGAGCCACATCATCTTGGAAGTACAAATGTTACAGTTATATTAAAAATAAAGGTTTCAAAATAAAGATTTTGAAAACTAATTTCCAAAATTCTCATAATAAAGGATGCACATCACCGTGCCATGCACAAGCCATATCCAAAAGCCACTGTGCCGCTCTTGACATGGCACAAAACCACCTCGGTGTTGGTCTCTCAGGACGGCTTAAAGGTGGATTTCAGATGGATTCCTGTTGTTTTCCAGTCGTGTGAATATCTGATTGCGATTGTGCATGAGCTGGACCTGCCCAAATATGTCCTGGAAGGCTTCATCACGGCGTTTCTTTGCGCCGAACGGCTGCACCGCGACGTGCGGAACTCCTTCGCACGTCTGTCTTAATGTGCGGAAAAAGTGCTGATGTCCACGTCTTTTCACAATTCCTGTGCTAGTCAGAGGACATACCGGATCAAGACAGCGTCCAGTTTAAAAATGAATGGCACATTTCACTGTTACAGGAGTTTTTGTCATGGAAAGAGGAACAAAGGCGGAGGAATTCCGCGCGTCGCGGCGGAGCTGAATGGCGAAAAGAAACGCTGTGATGAAGCCTCACAGGACATGTTCTGGCATGTCCAGCTCATGCACAATCACAATCGGATGTTCACACGACTGGAAAGCAACCGGAATCCATCTTAAATCCACCTTTAAGCCGTCCTGTGAGACCAACACCGAGGTGGTTTTGTCCCGCATAATGAACGGCTCCATTGCGTGTCCCTCGGCTTCTTTTTCCATGAAAAAAAAAACCCCTGTAATGGTGGAATGTGCCAGAAAAAGTGCTGATGTCCACATCTTCAGCCTTTTTGTGAAAGTCAGACGAGGTCACAGATCAACAAAGCTTTCACGTTGTAAATGATCTGGTTGTTTGTGCGGGGTGTCAGCCTGTCCATCGGCGCTGGGAGTGCGCTGCGCTCTCAGCAGTTGTGGGCCGTCCTTAAAGGGGCAGTAACACCCCGTAATCTGTTTAATCCTCATAAAATCGTCCCTGAAAGCCATATTAATTTTTTGAACGGTGTCCACCTGGAGGTCTCTTACAGTTTCTGGAAAAAAAATTGATGCAGCAAAGATCCAAATCGTTCAGACATTTTTTTGCAATAAAAAATAGAAGAGAGGGGTGGACCACACTTCAATCAAAGCCTGCTCACAAGCGAATGAAGCAACCGACAGGCATGAAAAACACACATGTGTAAGAGGGTTCAAGCTTGGCTGACGCAATCACACGTGATTCAAAATCCATATGGTTTTTGAAAAAAATAAAAAGGTCGGATACTTTTCTAACAGACCTCGTATATATATATATATATATATATATATATATATATATATATATATATATATATATATATATATATATATATATATACACATATACATATACTAAACAAAATATAAATGCAACACTTTTGGTTTTGCTCCCATTTTGTATGAGATGAACTCAAAGATCTAAAACTTTTTCCACATACACAATATCACCATTTCCCTCAAATATTGTTCACAAACCAGTCTAAATCTGTGATAGTGAGCACTTCTCCTTTGCTGAGATAATCCATCCCACCTCACAGGTGTGCCATATCAAGATGCTGATTAGACACCATGATTAGTGCACAGGTGTGCCTTAGACTGTCCACAATAAAAGGCCACTCTGAAAGGTGCAGTTTTGTTTTATTGGGGGGGATACCAGTCAGTATCTGGTGTGACCACCATTTGCCTCATGCAGTGCAACACATCTCCTTCGCATAGAGTTGATCAGGTTGTCAATTGTCGCCTGTGGAATGTTGGTCCACTCCTCTTCAATGGCTGTGTAAAGTTGCTGGATATTGGCAGGAACTGGTACACGCTGTCGTATACGCCGGTCCAGAGAATCCCAAACATGCTCAATGGGTGACATGTCCAGTGAGTATGCCGGCCATGCAAAAACTGGGACATTTTCAGCTTCCAAGAATTGTGTACAGATCCTTGCAACATGGGGCCGTGCATTATCCTGCTGCAACATGAGGTGATGTTCTTGGATGTATGGCACAACAATGGGCCTCAGGATCTCGTCACGGTATCTCTGTGCATTCAAAATGCCATCAATAAAATGCACCTGTGTTCTTCGTCCATAACAGATGCCTACCCATACCATAACCCCACCGCCACCATGGGCCACTCGATCCACAACATTAACATCAGAAAACCGCTCACCCACACGACGCCACACACGCTGTCTGCCATCTTCCCTGAACAGTGTGAACCGGGATTCATCCGTGAAGAGAACACCTCTCCAATGTGCCAAACGCGAGTGAATGTGAGCATTTTCCCACTCAAGTCGGTTACGACGATGAACTGGAGTCAGGTCGAGACCCCGATGAGTAATTACTATATATATATATATATATATATATATATATATATATATATATATATATATATATATATATATATATATATACATACATACATATATATACATACATATATATATATACATACATATATATATATACATACATACGCACACAAAACCCCAATTTCAAAGAAGTTGGGATGTTGTGTAAAATGTAAATAAAAAACAGAATACAGTGATTTGAAAATCCTCTTCAACCTATATTCAATTGAATATGAGTTCTGTTAGAAAAGTATCGGACCTTTTTATTTTTTGCAAAAACCTGATGGATTTGAATCACATGTGCTTGCATGAGCAAAACTTGAACCTTCGTGCGCATGCGTAAACTTTTTCACGCCTGTCGATTGCATCATTTTCTGGTAAATAGTCTTTGTGTGAGGACATGTGTAGTGCGCTCAGCGGATTTTCATTGCGAGGAAAATGGGGGAATGACTGGAGCAGCACTACTGCATCAAATTTTGCTAGAAACTGGGCGATAGCCAGGTGGAAACCATTCAGAAGATTCAGACAGCTTACGGTGATGATCCTATGGGCATCACACAGATTAAGGAGAGGTACAACTGGTTTAAAGACATCCGCACAACGGTGGAGAGCAAGCCATGCTCCGGTCGGCCTTCAACATGCTGAAATGACCAGATAATTTCCAAAGTGAACACTGTGGTAATGCAGGACCATCGTGTGACCGTCCAGGAAGTTACAGAAGAGGTGGACATCAGCACTTTTTCGGTACATTCCACTGTGACAGAAGATTTGGCCATGAAAAGAGTTGCAGCGAAATTCATGCCGATGGCTTTGGCACAAAGCTGCTGACAGCGGAGCAAAAGCTCCTTTGTGTTGAAGTCTCACAGGACATGTTGTGACATGCCGACATCTTCCACAGTTTCTCGGATAGTCACACGACTGAAAAGTCACCGAAAGCTGTCTGAATCATCCAAATGGTTTCCACCTGGCTGTCGCCCAGTTTCTGGCAAAATTTGATGTGGCGCTGCTCCAGTCATTCTGTCTTTTTCCTTGCAATGAAAATCCGCAGAGAACACTACACACGACCTCACACAAAAGCTGCTTACCAGAAAATGATGCAATCGACAGGCGTGAAAAAGTTCACGCATGCGCACGAAGGTTCAAGGTTTGCTCATGCAAGCACATGTGATTCAAATCCATCAGGTTTTTTGCAAAAAATGGGGTCCGATACTTTTCTAACAGCCCTCGTACACCACTAAGACAAGATATTTAATGTGCAAACTGATAAACTTTATTGTTTTTGTGCAAATATTTGCTCAATTTGAACACATGCAACACATTTCAAAAACGTTGGGACAGGGCAACAAAAGACTGGGAAAGTTGATGAATGCTCAAAGAACAGGTAATTGGAAACATGTGAGTGTCATGATTCCATCATCTACAGTCATAATATAATCAGAAGAATCAGAGAATCTGGAGAACTCTCCACACATAAGTGGCAAGGCCAAAAACCAACATTAAATGCTCGTGACCTTCGATCCCTCAGGTGGCACTGCATTAAAAACTGACATCACTGAGTAAAGGATCTTACCGCGTGGGCTCAGGAACACTTCAGAAAACCATTGTCAGTTAACACAGTTCGTCTCTACATCTACAAGTGCAAGTTAAAACTGTACCATGCAAAGTGAAAGCCATACATCAACAACATCCAGAAACGCAGCTGCCTTCTCTGGGTCCAAGCTCATTTGAAATGGCCAGACGAAAGTGGAAAAGTGTGCTGTGGTCTGATGAGTCCACATTTCAAATTGTTTTTGGAAATCATGGATGCTGTGTCCCCCGGACAAAAGAGGAAAAAGACCATCCAGACTGTTACCAGCGCAAAGTTTAAAAGCCAGCATCTGTGATGGTATGGGGGTGTGTTAGTGCCCATGGCATGGGCAACTTACACATCTGTGATGGCACCATCAACGCTGAAAGGTACATTCAGGTTTTGGAGCAACACATGCTGCCATCCAAGCAACGTCTTTCTCAGGGATGTCCCTGCTTATTTCAGCAAGACAATACCAAGCCACATTCTGCACGTGTTACAACAGCGTGGCTTCATAGTAAACGAGTGCAGGTACTTGACTGGCCTGCCTGCAGTGCAGACCTGTCACCCTTTGAAAATGTGTGGCGTATTATGAAGCACAAAATACGACAACGGAGACCCCAGACTGTTGAACAACTGAAGTCATACATCAAGCAAGAATGGGAAAGAATTCCACCTACAAAACTTCTCAAACGCTTATTGAGTGTTGTTAGAAGGAAAGGTGATGTAACACAGTGGGTAAACATACCACTGTACCAGCTTTTTTGAAACATGTTGCAGGTATCCATTTCAAATGAGCAAATATTTGCACAAAAACAATAAAGTTCATCAGTTTGAACATTAAATATCTTGTCTTTGTGGTGTATTCAATTGAATATAGGTTGAAGAAGATTTGCAAATCATTGTATTCTGTTTTTATTTACATTTAACATGACATCCCAACTTCATTGGAATTGGGGTTGTATATATATATATATATATATATATATATATATATATCAATCAATCAATCAATCAATTTTTTTATATAGCGCCAAATCACAACAAACAGTTGCCCCAAGGCGCTTTATATTGTAAGGCAAGGCCATACAATAATTATGTAAAACCCCAACGGTCAAAACGACCCCCTGTGAGCAAGCACTTGGCTACAGTGGGAAGGAAAAACTCCCTTTTAACAGGAAGAAACCTCCAGCAGAACCAGGCTCAGGGAGGGGCAGTCTTCTGCTGGGACTGGTTGGGGCTGATGGAGAGAACAAGGAAAAAGACATGCTGTGGAGGGGAGCAGAGATCGATCACTAATGATTAAATGCAGAGTGGTGCATACAGAGCAAAAAGAGAAAGAAACAGTGCATCATGGGAACCCCCCAGCAGTCTACGTCTATAGCAGCATAACTAAGGGATGGTTCAGGGTCACCTGATCCAGCCCTAACTATAAGCTTTAGCAAAAAGGAAAGTTTTAAGCCTAATCTTAAAAGTAGAGAGGGTGTCTGTCTCCCTGATCTGAATTGGGAGCTGGTTCCACAGGAGAGGAGCCTGAAAGCTGAAGGCTCTGCCTCCCATTCTACTCTTACAAACCCTAGGAACTACAAGTAAGCCTGCAGTCTGAGAGCGAAGCGCTCTATTGGGGTGATATGGTACTACGAGGTCCCTAAGATAAGATGGGACCTGATTATTCAAAACCTTATAAGTAAGAAGAAGAATTTTAAATTCTATTCTAGAATTAACAGGAAGCCAATGAAGAGAGGCCAATATGGGTGAGATATGCTCTCTCCTTCTAGTCCCCGTCAGTACTCTAGCTGCAGCATTTTGAATTAACTGAAGGCTTTTTAGGGAACTTTTAGGACAACCTGATAATAATGAATTACAATAGTCCAGCCTAGAGGAAATAAATGCATGAATTAGTTTTTCAGCATCACTCTGAGACAAGACCTTTCTGACGCTCCACCACAGGAAAAACACCTCTGTTGGAAGCCTTAAGGACAAGTTGGAACATGTCCAGCTGTTAAACAATTTCTCATATACTCACTCCACTGAAAGCCATCAAAAGCCGCCTGGATTTTACAAATGGTTATCAACACGGAGGTGTTTTTCCTGTGCCGCCGCACCGCGTCGGCTGCGTCCCGACGCGCGGACCCATCCGCACGTCTTTCATTAAAAAAATCTCCTTTAACAGTGGAATATCCAGATAAAATGCTGAAACCGACTTCTTCTGAAACTTCTCTGTTCTCTCACGACGTCCTGGATCAATAGAGCCTGAAATGTGGAGGTTTTAAGCTTGAAACAGGCTGACGACAGCGCCTGAGAGCGTTGCGCGACGTCTCGCACCGTGGGAAGTCCTTAAAGCGACAGTATCACCTCAAAATCTCTCATCAGCTGTTAAAATTTTTACCGAAAACCAGCTTAATTTTTCGAACCGTGTCCACTTCGATGTGTCTCACAGGTTTAGAAAAAAATTTTGATCAAACAAAGCGCCAGTCTCTCAGCAACCTCTCAGACAAAGGAATTCCGACGAGGGGCTGGACGACTCCACCCACAAGGAGTGCTCACAGGCGAATGACGTCACCGACAGGCGTAGAAAAACTCACGCATGCGCAAGAGGGTTCAAGCATGTCTGACGTAAAAACATATGAATGAAATCCATATAGTTTTTGAAAAAAATAAAAAGGACCTATACTTTATGGACAGACCTTGTATATATATATATATATATATATATATATATATATATATATATATATATATATATATATATATATATATATATATATATATATATTTCACCTTATGAAAGATTAAAAAAAAATCAATAGATAATTATTCACAGCCTTTGCCATGACACTCAAAATTTTGCTCACATGCCTCCTGTTTCCATTGATCATCCTTGAGATGTTTCTACCACTTAACTGGAGTCCACCTGGGGTAAATTCAGTTGATTGGACATGATTTGGAAAGATACACACCTGTCTACGTATAAGGTCCCACAGTTGACAGTGCATGTCCAAGCATGAAGTCAAAGGAATTGTCTGTAGACCTCCGAGACAGGATTGTCTCGAGGCACACATTTGGCAATGGGTAC
Source organism: Thalassophryne amazonica (assembly GCF_902500255.1). NCBI lineage: Eukaryota > Metazoa > Chordata > Actinopteri > Batrachoidiformes > Batrachoididae > Thalassophryne > Thalassophryne amazonica. The sequence goes on from NC_047119.1 coordinate 13,052,002, forward strand.
AGAAAGACTTCTGCTGCTTTGAAGGTCCCAATGACTTTAACGTAGATACTCTTTATTGTTATTCAGTGTTCAACAAATGTGAACGTAACAAAATGTCATTGTAATGGACTCAGGTCAGGATTAAAATATCTTAAAAACTATAATTTGATATACAAGAGTTTAAAAGAATGCTGCAAGGTGCGATACTAAGATGACTTGTGGAGTGAACAGTTGTGCAAAAAAAAAAAAAAAAGCAAGTAATACGAAGGTAGATGAGCAGCATATTTTTCATTAAGAATTCAGCAGTCTGATAGCCTGTGGGAAACAGCTATTGAAGAACCTGATGGACCTATAGCGAATGCTGTGAGCGGAGAAAGCAGTCGTAAAGGGGGTGTGAGGAGTCACTGATAGTATGCCTGGCACAGGACAAGCACTACATAGGTGCAATGTCCTTAATGGAGGGAAGAGAAGCACCAGTGACTTTCACTGCTGTCCTCACCACTCTTCCCAGTGAGCACAGGGCTCTTCCTAGATCTGGCTGCCACTCTACATTGAGCAATCAGGGGAGAAGGGCCTTGGTCAGGAGTTTGACCAAGAACCTGTCAGAGCTCCAGCATTCCTCTGTGCAGATAGAAGAACCTTCTAGAAGGACAACCACCTTTGCAGCAATCCACCACCCAGATCTGTGTGGCAAACTAGCCAAACAGAAGTCACTCCTTAATAAAAGGCACATGGCAGCCAACCTGGAGTTTGCCAAAAAGACTCTCATGCTTTCAGACCATGAGAAACAAAATATTGTGGTCTAATGAGACAAAGATTGAACTCTTTGGCGCAAATGTCAGGTGTCATGTTGCTGTCATGTTGTCATGTCATGAAACCAAGCACGAGTCAGGATTGAGTGAAAGATGAATGTAGCAATGTGCAGAGACATCCTGGGTCAAAACCTGCTCCAGAGTGCTCTTGACCTCAGACTGGGGTGACGGTTCATCTTTCAGCAAGACAGTGACCCTAAGCACACAGCCAACAACTCTGTGAATGTCCTTCAGTAACAGAGTCAGAGCCCAGTCCTGAATCTGAACATCTCTGGAGAGATCTGAAAATGTCTGTGCACCGACAATCCTTTCCAACCTGATGGAGCTTGAGAGGTGCTGCAAATAGGAATGGGCAAAACTGCCCAAACATAGGTGCACCAAGCTTGTATAATATTCAAGAAGACTTGAGGCTGTAATTGCTGCCAAAGGTGCATCAACAAAGTATTGAGCAAAGGGTGTGAATATTTAAGTACGTGTGATTTCTTAGTTTTTTTGTTATTATTATTTCTCATAAATTTGCAAAAAAAAAAATTCCATGTTGTCATTATGGGGTGTTGTGAGTAGAATTGTGAGGAAGAAATGAATTTATTATATGTGTGTGTGTGTATATATATATATATATATATATATATATATATATATATATATATATATATATATATATATATATATATATATATATATATATATATATGCATTCTGACCAATTTGCCTTGATAATGTGGTGGAGATGTTGCCCAGTAGAGCATGAGCTGAGGGAAAATATTGAAAGATGGAGGACACACAGAACACACTGACAGTAAAGAATGAGCTTTCCTGACGCAGAGCATAATAGCAGCGGGGGAAGGGCAGACGTGTGGGTCGCCACTGATGTACAAGTAATATATGCAAAGGCAGGAGGACAGTCGTTGTGTGACAGAACGGCACAGAGTTGAGCTAAGCTTGATTTCTCTTACCGTTGGAGCAGCCCTTGAAACGAGTCCCTCTGACTGGTGCCCTTTGTAAATCGGCCTTGACGCGAGCTTTTAATCCCACGTTTTCTTTCTGCATGGCGTTCAGAGCGTCGCTGACAGAGTTCACAACCTTCACCATGTTGATTTGGCTGTCAGACAGCAGCTGCATAAAGTTGGAGAGAAGAATAGAAACAGAAGGATTGCTGAGTTGCTGCAAACTGCACGTTAGTTGCATTAGTGCAGAACTTTTTGGAAGCTTTTCATATCAGTTTCGTCTGGTGGTCATTTTTTTGCATTATACAAGCATGCATCAGCAATTACCATTTTTGAGTGATGCTCCAAATTGCAACCTAGGCAATGAAAGATGACCACTTTCAATTTGGCAATAAAAATTCTGTATGTTGGCTTTTTTTTTAATGGGTGTGTGGGGTGGGGTTTTCTAATCTTCACCATTTGAGGAAACTCTGAACACAACAAGAAGTTTACAATTAAATACAGAAAATAGAAGCACGTGAATTGCTTGTTGTCCCATAAAGTTTTCTTCATGCTTAAATATCAATAAAATAAAATTTAAAAAAGCAGTGCTTGCAAAGCCAGCACACTAATTATGCAATAATATGTTAGATGTCCGTCAACACAAAATATGCACATTTTAACCATAAAGTCACCATTAAGCATTCTCAAGTCATGACTGTTTAAATGGTTTTTACAAATAAGTGCCTGAATTAGCATATTTGAATCTGCCATCCCATTTGTTTTCCCATAATACTCACCAACCTTGAACACAAACCCTTGGTGATAATACACTCCTAAATGCTTGTTGCTGTTAGCAGGATTACATCAAAACTACTGCATGGATTTTGATAAAATCTTCAACACAGATACATATTACGGCTTTATTGTTCACATATTGTTGTTATGTTGAGGTTAGGTTTAGATTTAGGGTTAGAAAAAGGATAATAATGACTAAAAAATAATATGCACTTTGTCTGTGATGTCATTACAGTCTCCCTTCTGAGGAACATGTGGAATATGTAGAAATTCTCATGAAAAATGCATAAAAAATACAGAAATATTTGTTTGAACAGTGCTTTCTTATACCTTTTGCTTTGAAGTTTTCTGTAGAATTAGGCTGAACACTGACAGTGAATTTGAGTCCTTTGCTCCTTTGTGGATCATCAGATACACGTCACAAATGCAACCCTAAACACAAGTGAGTCACCACATGTCACCTTATCCCACTATTCACAAAGGCAAATTGCTGTAAAAAAAAAAAAAAAAAAAAAAAAAAATAGAATGGCCTGCGGGAAGACTGGTGATAAATGCATGTGCTTGAGCTACTGGGGAACACAGTAACCTCTCTGATTTTCTCTGGTCACTTCTTTACCTGCAGCCATTTTTGTTCTCTTCACTGCAGAAGGTCACTCTCACATACTGCCCAAGTTAGGGACAAAGCAACACACACACAGCCAGCTGTTGACCCCATCGCCATATAAAAAATGGGAAAAAAGCCAGAATGGAGGATTGAGAAATAAGCCTGTCCTTTCCTTTTATTCACACCTACAGCTGATCTTGCGGTCGCTCTCCTTTACTCGCCTCCCATTCTGCTTTCTTTCTTCCATCTGTGACGAGCAGCGCTTGGAGCTCATATATGAGGAACTCAGAGTCTTCCATCAAAGCCTGTGCTGCTCCATTCAGGTGTTAAAACTGCATTATACAGAAACCCCTGTGGCCTTTTGCAGGCCCTAACAACAATGCAACACGAGTCTGTAGCACAGCGAACAGCCAAAACCACTGCATTGATTTTACCTCTCCGCCAGCGCTTCAATACACACAAGTTGCACGTGCATGCAGATGCAGCAAAGATGTGATCCATTGTACCAGCTGGACAGGATGTCTAGCAAATATACACCAATCAGCCATGCCATTGTGACCACTGACAGGTGAGGTGAATAACACTGATTGTTCTGTTACAAAGGCACCTGTCACCGGGTAGCATATATAAGACAGCTATAAAATTTGGCCATAAAATTGACGCTTTGTAAGTAGGAAAAATAAGGACACATAAAGATATGAGTGATTTAAACAAATGACAAATGTGGTGGCTAGACCACTGGGCCAAAGCATCTAAAAAATTGGAGCTCATTTTGGGATGAATTTTAAAGGACTCTTGTCAATTGTTGCTGTGTTCAGGATTGCAAACGTTTTTGGTAGACTGGTCTAAGTAGTGGGTCACCTCTTTGAGTCTGTTCTTCTTGAGATTTCTTCCTAAAATCGTCAGAGGGAGTTTTTCCTTACCACTGTCACCTGTATGCTTGCTCTAGGGCAGGGGTGGGCAATCCTATGCCATGAAGGGCTGAGACCCTGCAGGTTTTCCTTGCTACCAATCACCTCAGCAGGTGATTTCATTAATGATCAGGTGTTTATGCTCAGGGGAGAAGCTAATCAGCAACCCACCTGCTGAGGTGATTGGCTGCAAGGAAAACCTGCAGTGTCTCGGCCCTCGTTGCCCACCCCTGCTCTAGGGGTTGGTAATGGTGCAGTTACACATAGGCAAGATGCATTACGAATGTCATGTTTGCATCATTCTTGGCACATTGCTGACATTCTTAACATGACTTAACACATCAGAATAGGTTTCTTAATAATGTATGATATTCGTGGAGCATGTTTTTGGCTGTCAAAAAATCTTTCACAAATGTCATGCACCACCCTCGTTTCACCTCATGTCAAGGTCGCAACTGAGCGTGTTGATCCGTCTTGATTAGTGGTGATCCTTAATAGAGCTTGACAGTGTTCTTCTCTGACGTGCGCACAATTAAACCCTGCTGCACCGCATTCAGTTTCATTGCTGCAGTACGTTGAAGAAGGACAGTGATGCCAAGTTGGCTAAAAGTTTTGTTCCAATGCTCCTCAGCGTGCTCCTGCAGGTGTTCCACCTGCTGCATGTGCCTGATGTTGGGAAAACAAGCAAGATGAGAGCCACGTGAAGCCAGATATCTGGCTCTCTCCATCTCCTCCTCCTTTCTGTGCCACTCCATGGCACAGAGCCCAACTAAGCAGGCAGTCACAAAGTTCTTCTACTTTGGATTTTGAGGAGCAAACTGGAGCGATCTGAATTATTCAGCAACTGACGGTTGGATGAATAAGGGGGTGTGTGTGGAGACAATTCACCTCATTCACAACGTAACAGAACTTAATGATGTGCAACAGTGTGCAACAACGCGGAACCTTATTCTTGACTGTGCGTAATGGTTCCTGATAATTCACCAGCAACACGTGTCATTAATCGTATGGTAACAGGTTGCAGCAGTTCCTGAGGACACCTGACGCCTCTGCCCAGAATCATCACATTTGTGACCAGTGGCCAATAATGTAAACTTCATGGCATTCGTGACTTGCCGTCATTATGTGTAAACACAGCTTAAGATTCGACCTTACTTGTGTGAAGCACCTTGAGGCAACTTTGTTGTGATTTGGCACTGCATGAACTAAGTAAATTGAAATAGATTGAACTGAAATTACTGCTGCCAGTCTGTAGTGATCAGTGCCTACCAAACGTGGTCCAAGAACATAAAATCGGTGAACCTGTAGAAAGGTCATGTGGAATGTGCTGATCAAACAAGTCTGATCAATGGAGGCCCCACCTCATAACTTATCTTATTGTCTTATTGCCAGATACCACAGCACACCATCAGAGGTCTTATGAAGTCTATGCCTCAAAAGGTCAAGCCATTTTCATGGCAAAAGAGAGAGACTTGTACAATATTGACCAGGTAGTCCCTGATCATTGTACATCTATAGTACAACTACACAGTAAAATCAGTGAAAAATTAACACTGACAGTATTAAATTAACACTGTGAGTGTACATGTGGTTCCACTCTGGCCAGAGTAGGACCACATGTATACTGACAGTGTTAATTTAACACTGGTGATTTTACTGTGTATCATCTCATTTGTATCACTCCAGGTGTTGTTGTCATGGTAAAGAGGACATCATCACAATGGGCAACCTACTCTATGGTCTTAGATGCAGTCTGACATGACATTTTTTTTCAAGATTTAGGATTTTTTTTACCCATGCCTAATTATATTCATATATTTCCAACTTGGTTTGGCATCATCAAATTCAACTGTTGAGGGTGTATCCTATGGTAGTAAGACCTGAAAGTTTTACATCCTACGTTAAGTACCTCCCTTGATTCTTTTCAACTTGTGTTTTCTTTCTCAGTTCTCTCTGAGTACTGAGCTAAACAGTTGATCTTTACAGTTATTTCAGCAATGATAAAAATACATTCTACATATGCTGCAAACAAACAATCTGCATTCTTATCCTCTCTGCCCTTGGTTGCCATCACTATAATGTATTTATTTTTGTTAAGTGCAAGCTTTGCTGACATTGACAAGCAGCTTTTTTCTTTTTCTTTCTGCAGTACATCTCAAGGCATTATAGCTTTCTTCCCTACAGTAGAAGAAGAAGCCCCCAGATCCCTCAGGGGGGTCACAGGTGTCAGCTGTTTAAATTTTGTTCTTCAGGCATATAATTCATGTTAAACTGTGACCTGTGGTTCAAGGAAATCACAAAAACACATTTTCTTGCAGCCTTTTGAGATCTCACAATGTACACAACTAAAGGTCCCTTCACACATAGTACGAATATGTACAACTGCAGAGCGACACCCGTCGGAGCAGCTGGTATGTGTGCACCATGAAACATCACACCGACGGGCAGGTGTGCACGATGCTGGTGCGATGGTTCGTGCACATGGGAACACAGTGCCACCAGGTGCATGATGTGTAATCACATTGTGCAGCTGGTGTGAAGAGAAAAAAAAAATACATGCCGTGATGGTTCCGTGCACACGGAAACACAACAGCTTTTCCCCAGCAGCTGCGCGATGTGGTTACATAAAGAAAGAAATACATGTCACCATGGGATTCGAACCCGCACCTTCCAAAAGCTCTGATTGCAGTCAGAAACTTTACCAGGTGAGCTACCATCGCTGTCCTGTAAAGGGTGCTGAACACTGCCACATATCAGGAAGCACATGGATGTATTTAAAGAAATAAAAATGAGACACCATATAAAAACATTGCATTGTATTTAATCCCTTTCATCAAGCGGGCAATACAAATATGATCCGTCTCTTCCTCTGTAAGTGACCCATGGTCACTGATGTACAGTCATGAAATGATATGAATGAGAAGCAGTTCGCTCATTTTATTCATGCTCACATCTGCTGGCACGTTTCCTGCCAGCCTGCGCGAATCTTGCCGACAGACGTCTTGTGGACAGCGCACCGCAGGGCACCGTGTCATGTGGAACAGAGCTCACATGTGTGACATGACAGTCAGATCGCCTGACGCGTGTTATGATCTGACAGTCTGTTTCAACCTGGGGGCAGCCTGTCCATGTGCGGGCCACGCGCACGCGTGCTTGCTTGCTGCAACCCATTACCACAGTGATATTTGTTTTTATTTTTGTCCACTTAATGACAGCAAACAGACACATGCACGTCACAGTTGTCAGTTGTTAGTCTATGTCCGTCCAAACACAGCACTGTCCATCTGGGATGTCCAGAATGACAGATCTCCACAGCCACTTCTGTCATAGCCACACCTGCTGTCAGTTCAGCACACACACTAAAGGCACAATCATGGGGCACTTAGACAAATTTCATTGCGAGTACGACAGTGATTGTCTGCAGTCTGTTGTTGAATGTCCACACATTTTCTAAGTGCCATGCGAGCGGTGTTAGATGTTCATGTGTGTCAGCTGGAATTTGGCACACACCTGCCGCAAGAGGGTTCGATGGGCTCGCAAATAACACACTGTCTTTTAGCTGCTGGTGTGCGCAAACAGTTGTAGCAACAGGTGTAAGAGGTGTTAGAGGCAGCTACGAAATTATACAGTTTGCATGCGATTCCTGCTTCATGCGCACTTAATGTGCAATTCAACCAAATTTGCACTATGTGTGAAGGGGCCCTAAACATCTCACCTTTCTGTTATTTTTATGTCAGTTGGATTTCAGCTTGAGCAATCTGACACTTCTCATATATCAATAGTGAAGGGGAACAAGACCAAGGTACAAATTATCAATATTGATCTAGGCCTCAGACTCTATAGATGACACTCACTGCTCTCAGATCAACAAAGTACAGCCACCAGTATGGTCAGGGAACATATTTCATGGATGTTTCAATAGTAAACTTCACTAACAATGAAATATTTGAAGTAATCTCTTTAAAGTTAGCCATTTTTCTATGATCTGACCTTGAGCTATCAACTTGATTGTTGAGCAGTCCTAACCAAACTGTATCAGACATTCTTAAAATATCTTGCTGAAAAAATTACAGAGACCAGTGGTGTCACCAAACACTCCAACACATGCTCAGAGTGACTCAAAACCTAATAAATAAATAATTTCAAATACTGTGTTTCAACATCAAAGACTAAACAAAATACCATATATGTCTTGCATTGCTGTCCTTTACTTTGAGGTCAGGTCAGGTTTGGGAGTAGGTGCTGGTAAGTGTTGCCACACCACCACACTATAGAACCATCTTAGGTCATAGATAGGAAACCCAGACACTTCGCCTCATTACTAAGCCTCTCGAGTGCTGAATTCGTGCAATGACTTCGTGAAGATCGCAGCATCGTCTGCAAATTCAAGGTCTGTAAACCTTTCCTTTCAGCTTTACTTTTAAAACTATATTTTGGGTGAACTATCCCAAAGGCCGTATGAAGTATCCCATGGGCCATTGTCTATTGGGTACTTCACATAAATGACGTAACATTGACGATGCCTTCAAACAATATTAAGTGAAAACAGTTTGGCAAAAAGAGTTGAATACAGAAAGTATATGTTTAAAGTTCTTGACTTCTCAAGAGCAGGATTTTTATTTTTAGCATAAACCCATTCTTTGTTGTCTCTGTGGAATTTTGGCATGGGCTGTCAGTGTACATCATAACCAGGATGTGATTAACCTGAAACGGTCTGTTTCTTCAAGATTCTCCTTGAATAAAACTGATAATTGTTTGGTACATTTTCTTCATATTTCTGATGTGCATTTGCATTTTTTCTGACAAACCCCAACTACTTTTATACACAAATAGTGAGGTGTTTAAAACTTTCAAAGTTCTGCATGTGTTGAACTTATAATAAATATTTTGTTTCTGCGCTTTTATTTTGGCATCAAATAAATATTTGAAACTCTGCACAAAATTCAGATGCATGAATTACACTTCCTTCCTTCTGAATCAAAAGATACAAATGCAAAACCTCTGAATGAAAGGAAAGGAACCTTTGAAGCGTACAATCTGCAAATGTCATTGGGCACAACTAGGCTGCCACATCTCAAAAACTCCTTCGAGTGCTGCAGATGAACGCAGCCTTCATTTGGCAAGAAATGAAGGACACAGTCAACTTAGCCTTGGTGACCCAAACAGCTCCATGAGACATTACATAATTTTATTTTTTTCCAAAAAACAAATCTACAATTATGTGCTCAATATGTACAGTTGTAAATAAGTAATGTTTTAAAGGAAATATATCAATAAATACTAAAAAAAAATATTTCTTAACTACAGGCTATGCCAAGGACGTTACCTTCTCGAGTGCAGTTGTCAAAGTTGCTAGGCAACAGTAGGTATGGGCAGGAAAATTTAATGATACAATAACAACATCATCCATCTTATTTCAGAACGGTTGTTTAGGCCTCCACGGTCTCAGAAGGTCAGATCTTCAATGGACACCACCTTAGAAAGATTTAGACCCTGATTTGGGGCACAGCCCCTGTTTCATATTTAAAGGATCCTTTTGCAGATAAGAGTTTCTATCATTGTGACAGTACCAGCAGAAAAAAATATTTTCTATGCTTTGCCCAACAAATATCAGGAAAGGTATAAAATCCTACATAAGTAGCATCTCTATGCCTTCAATACATGTGGGTGTAGCTTAGGTATGGGGGGGGGGGGGGGGTGTCACAGAAAGCAAACAAGACTTTCATTAAGCATTAAATAGGTCACAAATGACTCCAAAAACCTTTAAAGCCACAAAGACCCGACGCGAAAGTGAATGAACGTTTTTCAGAAGCAACCATTCAAGAAATGTGTACATGGGGAAGGTCATACTGTGCCTGTGCTTGCTTGACAAGATTTGTTTGAATTCCCTTTTGCTCAAATCAATTCTCTGTTGTACATCTTCTCTTAGAAATCATTTTTCACTCACTGTTTCTTCACCAGCAACTTTTGGAGCTGGCATTTGGAACAACAATATTTGCTGGGTACTACAACATCCGCTCATGTCCTCGTCTGTAACTGCAACTGTAAAACTATGAAAGTTATTGATGTTATGGCACCTGCAAAAAGGCAGACCATCTCCTGTAGGCAGGAATGCTGCTGGAGGAACACCACAGCTGTTACACGTCAGAAAATACATGACATTAAAGCTGAGCAAATTGGAAATAAAAAAAAAAAAACAAAGTACAATTTTGAACAAGAGCAACTGGACTGCAGACCCTAAACCCTTGTTGATCCATTTTAAACTTTTCTTCAGACACATAGATTGTGTCTATCTGATTTTGAGACTGGAGATGTTTTATTAACTGATGAGTAAATTAATCAATAACTACTTCACAGCTGATTAATCATTTAGAGTCTTTTAAAAATATTTAAATTTATCTGATTTCAACATTCCTAAATGTGAAATCTGTGGTTTATTTTATCACTTTCCTCTCTGGCAATACACTGAGTATCTCTAGCTTGTGGGCAATGTAAGACTTGGCTTTGGAAAACATTTTTTTTTCAACCATGAATTGAAATTTCTTGGAGAAAATAACAAATGAATTGATTGGCCGATTATGGGCTTAATAAATTATGAGTATAATTGTTTGTTGTAGACCTATTTGAGATACGAGTATACATAAACAATGGAATAAACATTTGGTCTTGGTTAGTGAGAGGATGTATGCAGACTTTTGTTTGTGTTTTCATGATTAACCACATCACTGGAGACATAGGCTGTCCCAAAAGGAATGTAATTAATTTCTGTGCAGTGCTATAGCTGATAACTACAGATATGAGAAAGTCAGTCAATGGCATCGATTCAGAGACAAAAAGTATTCTAATTCTGATGGAATTTATCCAATTAGGATGCAAATATCTACATGAGAATGATGAAATCTACACTTGTTCCTATAATGAGATACAAACTTGAAAAAAACATCCCTGAATATGACCCTACAAATATTTATGAACTGGCTTCTTTCTTCTGCACCTGCTGCCACAGCAGATCATGTTTCTCCATCTAACCTTGTCTTCATCTTCTTCCTTTACACCAGCCTGCATGTCCTCCCTCACCACATCCATGAACCTCAATCTTCTTTGCCCTCACCCTTCAACTCTCCCCTGGTGGCTCCAACCTCAGGATCCTTCTCCCTATACACTCCCGGTCCCTTCCTCAGCACCTGTTCAAACAATCTCCAGCTTTCTGCTCTGGCATCACCTCCAAACCGTCCTACCTGTGCTGTCTCTATGCTCATTCCTAATCTTGTCTATAATTATCAGGAAAATCAAAGCTTCTTCATTTCTGTCACTTCCAGCTGTGCTTTTTGTCTTTTTGTTCATGCCGCCGCCTCTAAGACATACATCATAGCTAGTCTCACTATTGTCTTCTAAACTTTCCCTTTCACTCCTGCAGATACGCTTCTATCACAAATCACTCCTGCCTTTTCACCCTTGACTACTCTCTCTTCTTGGCCTTTCTACCACACTCTCCACTATTTTGAAAAGGTAACTCCCAGTATTTAAAGTTGTTTAGCTTGAAGTTCTCTGCACATTGCAACCTCGCTATTCCACCAGGCTACTTCTCATTTACACACGTCTTTTTTTTTTTCCTGACTAACTCTCCTTCTCTTCCAGAGCATATTTCCAACTCTCTGGGCTCATTGTAACCTGCTCTCTACTTTCACTACATATCACAATCTCATTTGTCAAATTTATAGTCCATGGAGACTTCTGTCTAATCTGGTCTATGAACCTGTCAACTACCACTGTAGACAAGGGCTCAGGGCCAAGCACTGACGTAATCCCACCTCAGTCTTGAATGCATTTGTCATTTGCACTGTGCATTGCACCGCTGTCATACTGTCCTTGTGCATATGCTGCACCACCCTCACATACTTTTCTGCCATGCCCAATACCACGATTGTTTTCTGATCATCCTATCGTAAGCTTTCTCTAAATTCCCAAATACACCACACAAGCCCTTAGCTTTCATTACTCTGTCCTATAACTTTATGCTGTGGCTGATCAACTTCATACTTTCTTATATATATATATATATATATATATATATATATATATATATATATATATATATATATATATATATATATATATATATATATATATATATATATATATATATATATATATAGTGTTGCCACAGTTACTCTGAAAAGTTACTTTATTGGCTATTTTTTTAGTTACTTTATACAGTTATTTCATCAGCAGCTTTATGCAGTTACTTTATTAGCAGCTGCTGACAACTTTGCTGAGTACTCAGTCTTAAAAATAACCAAGTTACCTTATTAGTATGGCTTGCAAACTGGCATAGTATGTTACTATGCTTTTTACCCTTTTAAATTAATTTTATTAGGAAATTAAGCAGGCTACGGCCTCAACTTTATCTAAAATCTGGGTCTTTTAGTGAAGCTTAGGGCTAATGGCCAGCGATCACCTTAGTATTTCTTTTGTTTTTCTTGTTTCTTAATGCTGACAAATTATACTGTATTTGTTGTCTTTCTGATGCCTGATTCTGTGTTTTCTTTCTGTTTGAGATATGGCTTCATCCAGAGATGGGAGTGATGTCTTCTTCTGCAACCCTTCTGTCCTGTGCACCAGTAAAATTTCCTGTATATTTGTTTTGTAAATTGTGTTGGTAGGATGGCCCAAGCAGAGGGTCACCCCATTGAGTCTGGTCTGCTTCAGGTTTCTTCATCAAGTCATCAAAGGGAGTTTTTCTGGTAAACGCAACACTTTTGGTTTTGCTCCCATTTTGTATGAGATGAACTCAAAGATCTAAAACTTTTTCCACATACACAATATCACCATTTCCCTCAAATATTGTTCACAAACCAGTCTAAATCTGTGATAGTGAGCACTTCTCCTTTGCTGAGATAATCCATCCCACCTCACAGGTGTGCCATACCAAGATGCTGATTAGACACCATGATTAGTGCACAGGTGTGCCTTAGACTGCCCACAATAAAAGGCCACTCTGAAAGGTGTAGTTTTATCACACAGCACAATGCCACAGATGTCGCAAGATTTGAGGGAGCGTGCAGTTGGCATGCTGACAGCAGGAACATCAACCAGGGCTGTTGCTCGTGTATTGAATGTTCATGTCTCTACCAAAAGCCGTCTCCAAAGTCGTTTCAGAGAATTTGGCAGTACATCCAACCAGCCTCACAACCGCAGACCACGTGTAACCACACCAGCCCAGGACCTCCACATCCAGCATGTTCACCTCCAAGATCGTCTGAGACCAGCCACTCGGACAGCTGCTGAAACAATCGGTTTGCATAACCAAAGAATTTCTGCACAAACTGTCAGAAACCGTCTCAAGGAAGCTCATCTGCATGCTCGTCGTCCTCATCGGGGTCTCGACCTGACTCCAGTTTGTCGTCGTAACCGACTTGAGTGGGCAAATGCTCACATTCGCTGGCGTTTGGCACGTTGGAGAGGTGTTCTCTTCACGGATGATGCGAAGGAGATGTGTTGCACTGCATGAGGCAAATGGTGGTCACACCAGATACTGACTGGTATCCCCCCCCAATAAAACAAACTGCACCTTTCAGAGTGGCCTTTTATTGTGGGCAGTCTAAGGCACACCTGTGCACTAATCATGGTGTCTAATCAGCATCTTGGTATGGCACACCTGTGAGGTGGGATGGATTATCTCAGCAAAGGAGAAGTGCTCACTATCACAGATTTAGACTGGTTTGTGAACAATATTTGAGGGAAATGGTGATATTGTGTATGTGGAAAAAGTTTTAGATCTTTGAGTTCATCTCATACAAAATGGGAGCAAAACCAAAAGTGTTGCGTTTATATTTTTGTTGAGTATATATATGTATATATATATATATATATACATACACACACACTCTGAACATTTAATTGTTACTGGATCTTGATCACTAAACTTTGTTTCAAAATGCTGACCTGTGGTGACCTTATAGAGGAGGATTTTCTTAAAAAGACCTGAAAGTTCAGCTACAATTTGCCAGAAGGTACACCTGAGATCCAATCATAGATTTGAAGTTTTGGTGAAAGACATTTTTTCTCTTCATCATGAAGCTGTATAACTGGGGATGCAAAATGCAAAACATGCACTATGCACAATTTCTGCAATCACAGCCACAGAAGCCTGTAACTTCTTCTGGTTTGTCTGGTTGGTTTTCCTCACTCTTCTTCTTGCAGAGTCACTCAGTTTTTGAGAACTGTCTACTCCATATAGATTTACCATAGAATGCCACACTATTTGTATTTCTTCTGAACTGATGTAAATAAAGTCCAAGACATATTCAGTGACTTGGAAATGTTCATGTATCCATCCCTGACTTGTTTGAAGAAAACTGGCAATAAAACCAATTATTTACAGGTATCACACCAAAGGGGGCCATTACTTATGCAACCCACCATCTTGGCTTTTATATTTGTAATTAATTTATATCAAGTTGTAGAGATCTGAATTTGAGTTTAAAGAAGATAATTTTATAAATTTTTATATTGAGAAGGCTGATTTACTCTTTGTATTTGAAATATCATGAACAAATTAAAATGTGTGAAATACCAAGGGACAAATACTTTTGTAAGCCTCTTGTTATGTGGGCCACTGAAGAGGAGGTAATGCTGGCCCACCACCACCAGAGGGCGCCCTGCTTGGAGTGCGGGCTCCAAGCACGAGAGGGCGCCAGACCCAGAAGAAGTGACAGCTGTCAGTCATCCTCTGCACCAGCTGTCACTCGTTCATCATCATCATCACCACCATAAAAGCCGGACTGCAACTCCACCTCCTCGCCGAGAAATCGCAACGACTGAAGAGGTAATTTCTCTGCTGACTGACACTTTGTGTGTAATAACCTGAACTTCTGTTGCAGCCGTTTTCCTGGAGTGTTGCCTTGTCTGGGGGATTGGCGTTTGGTATGACAGCGACTGCTTCGCCTCACACCCCAACCCAGATAAGTGGTTAACCAGGAGCTGCACGAGTGTGTGATTGGAGGTGGAGGTGCTCCCTCCTAACTGTGTATGGACTGTGGATTACTGAGTGTGCGGACTCACACTCATTCATCTTATCTCTGCTTTCTGCCACAGTACCAGGGTCGACAGCCGAAGACAGAGGCCACCTGGGGACTAGGGACGTGGCGGCTCCGGTGTTCTTCAGACCGTTGGTGGTGGAAGCCGTGTGGGACGCGGCTTCTCTCTCGTCGGGGGTCTTCTATCTTCGAGCCTGCCCACACGTCACCTGGTGTCAATTGACTGTGCAGATTTCTGTGAATTTAGTTGTGTATTATCACAACATTTAATTGTTACTTTTTGGCTTATTCATTGTCCGTTCATTTGCGCCCCCTGTTGTGGGTCCGTGCTATGACACCTTCCCAACAGGATTTCTCTGCCATTTGTCATGGACTCCGAGGGGCGTCAACCCGAGTTTGAACGGCCAATGGAAGAGCCAGGAGCGCAGGCGTCAGCGGCAGGCGTGTTGAGTGAGCTGCAGCAAATTTTAACCGCCTTCACGGTTCGGCTGGATTTAATGGCCGAGCAGAATGTTCTCCTTAACCGGAGGGTGGAGGCTCTCACCGCCAGGGTGGAAGCGCGCAATCAGGGCGCTGCTGCAGCCACTCCTCTGGCTGGTCCTGGGCCTGTAACAGACGTTCCACTGGTTGTTCAACGACCCCCCCCACCGTCCCCTGAAGCATACATAAGCCCTCCGGAACCGTACGGAGGCTGTGTTGAGACGTGCGCAGATTTCCTCATGCAGTGTTTGCTCGTCTTTTCACAGCGTCCTGTCATGTACGAGTCAGACGCCAGCCAGGTGGCTTATGTTATTAGTCTGCTTCGAGGAGAGGCACGCGCCTGGGCTACGGCGCTTTGGGAGCAGAATTCACGGCTCCTAACGTCTTATGCTGAGTTTATACGGGAGTTCAAACAAGTTTTTGACCATCCCAACAGAGGCGAGACCGCTTCGAGCGTGCTGCTGTCAATGAGACAGGGGCGCCGCAGCGCAGCCGAGTATGCAGTCGACTTCCGCATCGCGGCAGCAAGGTCCGGCTGGAATAACGTTGCGCTCCGCGCCGCCTTCGTAAATGGACTGTCTCCACCTGCACCTGCTGGCTAAGGAGGAACCGCGGGATTTTGACGGGCTTGTCGATTTGGTTATACGCTTAGACAACCGTTTGAATGAGCATCGTCGGGAGCAGGCCGGGGGGCGTTACCGGGCATGAGCCGTCCCTCCCCCTTCCGGTTCCGAAAGGGTGACGTCGTCCCCACGCTTCACTGCCAGACAGCTCCGTGTGGCTACAGCTCCCCCTGCTGAGGAGGCTATGGACACGAGCAGGGCCAAAATAAAAACAAACGTCAGACAAAGGAGGCTGACCCGGTCAAACTACAATGCCCATCCTTAGAAACTGGGCTAAGGGTGGGCCATAACACGCACGCGGGGAAACCCCGCAAATCTTCACGAATCCCAGTAACGATCCTTTGTGGGGATTTAACCCTTCACGCCCCAGCACTGGTAGACACAGGGTCGGAAGGGAATCTGCTGGATAGCGGATGGGCAAAGGAAGTAGGGCTCCCCCTGGTGGCTCTGCCGGCACCATTGCAGGTGCGAGCACTAGATGGCACCCTGCTTCCATTAATTACACATCAGACACAGCCAGTGACCTTGGTTGTGTCTGGAAATCACAGGGAGGAGATCGTGTTCCATGTAACACCTTCTACCTCCCCGAGTGATTTTGGGATTTCCATGGATGGTGAAGCACAATCCCCGGATAGATTGGCCGTCTGGGGTTGTGACGCAGTGGAGCGAAACCTGCCACCGGGAGTGTTAGGATCCTCGGTTCCTCCCGGCACGACGGCTAAGGAGGAGGTTAAAGTCCCCCCCAATCTACGATTGTGCCATCGATTTGGTCCCGGGCGCTGAGTACCCGTCCAGTAGGTTGTACAACCTCTCACGTCCGGAACGCGAATCAATGGAGACCTACATCTGGGACTCTTTAGCTGCCGGGCTGATCCAGAACTCCACCTCCCCGATGGGTGCTGGTTTCTTTTTTGTGGGCAAAAAGGACGGCGGACTCCGTCCATGCATTGATTACAGAGGGCTGAACGAGATCACGGTTCGCAACTGATACCCGTTACCTCTGTTGGATTCAGTGTTCACGCCCCTGCATGGAGCCCAAATTTTCACTAAATTGGATCTTAGAAACGCGTACCACCTGGTTCGGATCCGGAAGGGAGACGAATGGAAGACGGCATTTAACACCCCATTAGGTCACTTTGAGTACCTGGTCATGCCGTTCGGCCTCACTAACGCCCCCGCGACGTTCCAAGCTTTGGTAAATGATGTCTTGCGGGACTTCCTGCATCAGTTTGTCTTCGTATATCTGGACGATATACTCATCTTTTCCCCGGATCCTGAGACCCATGTCCAGCATGTACGTCAGGTCCTACAGCGGTTGTTGGAGAACCGGCTGTTTGTGAAGGGCGAGAAGTGTGAGTTCCACCGCACTTCTTTGTCCTTCCTGGGGTTCATCATCTCCTCCAACTCCGTCGCCCCTGATCCGGCCACGGTTGTGGCGGTGAGAGATTGGCCCCAACCAACAAGCCGCAGGAAATTGCAGCAGTTCCTCGGCTTTGCAAATTTCTACAGGAGGTTCATTAAAGGTTACAGTCAGGTAGTTAGCCCCCTGACTGCCCTGACCTCCACCAAGGTCCCCTTCGCCTGGTCGGATCGGTGCGAAGCCGCGTTCCAGGAGTTGAAACGCCAGTTCTCGACTGCACCAGTTCTGGTGCAGCCTGATCCTGATCGCCAGTACATAGTGGAAGTGGACGCCTCTGACTCAGGGATAGGAGCTGTGCTGTCCCAGAGCATGGAGGCTGATAAGGTTCTCCATCCTTGTGCCTATTTTTCCCGCAGGTTGACCCCAGCTGAACGGAACTATGACGTCGGCAATCGGGAGCTCCTCGCGGTGAAGGAGGCTCTTGAAGAGTGGAGACACCTGCTGGAGGGGGCATCGTTGCCTTTCACGGTTTTCACGGACCATCGGAACCTTGAGTACATCCGGACCGCCAAGCGGCTGAACCCCAGGCAAGCCCGCTGGTCTCTGTTCTTCGGGCGCTTTGACTTCCGGATCACGTACCGCCCCGGGACCAAGAACCAAAAATCAGATGCATTGTCCTGGGTGCATGAAGCAGAAGCCAAAGCGGGGCTGTCGAACCCCACCGAGACCATCATCCCCGAGTCCACTGTCATGGCCTCCCTCACCTGGGACGTGGAGAAGACCATCCGGGAGGCCCTGGCAAGGAGCCCGGACCCGGGGACCGGCCCTAACAACAAACTGTACGTCCCACCAGAGGCAAGAGCTGCCGTATTGGACTTCTGTCACGGGTCCAAGCTGTCCTGTCATTCCGGAGTGCATAGGACCGTGGCAGTAGTCCAGCTACGCTTCTGGTGGGCGTCCCTGGAAACCGACGTCCGGGACTACGTCCAGGCCTGTACCATCTGCGCCAGGGGCAAGGCAGACCGTCGGAGGACTTCGGGACTCCTCCAACCCCTGCCGGTGCCTCATCGCCCCTGGTCTCACATCGGCCTGGACTTCATCACGGGGCTCCCGCCGTCCCAGGGCAACACCGTAATTCTCATGATAGTGGACCGGTTCTCCAAGGCGGCCCACTTCGTGGCCCTCCCGAAGCTCCCGACGGCCCAGGAGACGGCAGACCTCCTGGTCCACCACGTCATGTGGCTGCATGGGATTCCATCGGACATTGTTTCAGATCGTGGTCCCCAGTTCTCTTCGCAGGTGTGGAAGAGTTTCTGTAAGGAGCTGGGGGCCACCGTGAGTCTCTCGTCCGGGTACCACCCCCAGACAAACGGCCAGGCAGAGCGGGCTAACCAGGAGCTGGAGCAGGCCCTTCGCTGCGTCACCTCCGCGCACCCGGCGGCCTGGAGTCACCATCTGGCCTGGATTGAGTATGCTCATAACAGCCAAGTTTCGTCTGCTACCGGCCTCTCCCCTTTTGAGGCATGTTTGGGGTACCAGCCCCCATTGTTCCCGCTGGTGGAGGGAGAGGTCGGTGTGCCCTCGATCCAGGCCCACCTCAGGAGGTGCCGCCGGTTGTGGCGGACCGCCCGCTCTGCCCTGTTAAAGGCCCGGACGAGGGCCAAGGCCCATGCGGACCGCCGGCGTTCCCCGGCCCCCACATACCAGCCTGGGCAGGAGGTGTGGCTCTCGACCAAGGACATCCCTCTGTGTGTCGACTCCCCGAAACTGAAAGACAGGTTCATTGGTCCATTTCGTGTTCTCAAGATCATCAACCCGGCCGCAGTGAAGCTCCAACTCCCGGCTTCACTGTGGATTCACCCTGTTTTTCATGTTTCCCATCTAAAGCCACACCACACCTCGCCCCTCTGTGCTCCGGGACCTACGCCGCCTCCTGCCCGGCTCATTGACGGGGAGCCTGCCTGGACAGTCCGCAGGCTCCTGGACGTCCGTTGTAAGGGCCGGGGGTTCCAATATCTGGTGGACTGGGATGGGTATGGACCTGAAGAACGCTCCTGGGTGAAGAGGAGCTTCATCCTGGACCCAGCCCTCCTGGCCGATTTCTACACAAGACATCCGGACAAGCCTGGTCGGACGCCAGGAGGCGCCCGTTGAGGGGGGGGTCCTGTTATGTGGGCCGCTGAAGAGGAGGTACTGCTGGCCCACCACCACCAGAGGGCGCCAGACCCAGAAGAAGTGACAGCTGTAAGTCATCCTCTGCACCAGCTGTCACTCGTTCATCATCATCATCACCACCATAAAAGCCGGACTGCAACTCCACCTCCTCGCCGAGAAATCGCAACGACTGAAGAGGTAATTTCTCTGCTGACTGACACTTTGTGTGTAATAACCTGAACTTCTGTTGCAGCCGTTTTCCTGGAGTGTTGCCTTGTCTGGGGGATTGGCGTTTGGTGTGACAGCGACTGCTTCGCCTCACACCCCAACCCAGATAAGTGGTTAACCAGGAGCTGCACGAGTGTGTGATTGGAGGTGGAGGTGCTCCCTCCTAACTGTGTATGGACTGTGGATTACTGAGTGTGCGGACTCACACTCATTCATCTTATCTCTGCTTTCTGCCAGCAGTACCAGGGTCGACAGCCGAAGACAGAGGCCACCTGGGGACTCGGGACTTGGCGGTTCCGGTGTTCTTCAGACCGTTGGGGGTGGAAGCCGTGTGGGACGCGGCTTCTCTCTCGTCGGGGGTCTTCTATCTTCGAGCCTGCCCACACGTCACCTGGTGTCAATTGACTGTGCAGATTTCTGTGAATTTAGTTGTGTGTTATCACAACATTAAATTGTTACTTTTTGGCTTATTCATTGTCCGTTCTATTTGTGCCCCCTGTTGTGGGTCCGTGCTACGACACCTTCCCAACACCTCTATAGATAAAAAGTCATGGAATACTGAACATCCACTTTTGATTCCTGATCATGACCGTAATCATCATTTGTGACATTGTGATTTTAATTTTGTTGTTTGATCCTGAGCACAAAGCTTTAATCCTCACTGCTGAAGCTTGATTACAACCAAATGCAACTAGTATTGCTTGAGCTTTTGACTCTAGCTGACAACACCGGTGTTGCTTATTTAAATGTCTGCAAGCACTCACCCGTATCTGTACCTTTTTTATTGAAAGCTGTGTAAACTGACTGAATATGTGAAATGAATGTCAGATTTCAAGGAATCAAAACTGATTGGTTCTAAAGCCACTATAATCAGATTCTCCTGCTCTCCAGCTCTGTGCAGCAGGGTGGAACTGATCGTCAGAGGGCTACGGTGCACACAGAGCCATTACTGATGCTGGCATAGTCAGCTCTCTGTCATAGTATAAATCAGGCCTGGCCACAGGTGGCCCATAGATCATACAGTCACACCACTGTGTCAAGCAGAAATAGCGGATGTGTGTACCACATGGCTGGTCTCCAAAGAGGAAATTAATCATTTGGAGTGTCTCGGCTGCCAGCAACACCTCACCTTAGCCTCAGTGCCTACTGGTCCATCTACACTGTGGTCATGCTGGTGAAGGGACCGATCTTATTGCTACTGTATCATCCCAGAACTAAATGGGTTCATGTAAAAGAAGGCCTTGACAGGAACAAAATGTGTTCAGTGGTCTAAGCTGTCAGCTATGAAATGTGTTGACAACAGAATAGAGAGACATGGGCTCTACTGGCATGAGCAGCGTGAAGATTTTCAGGCACATTGAGGAAATGCAACATCAATAAATCTATGTGGACAGTGTGAAGCTAAAGAGAGTCTAATTTTCTTTTCGAGCCAACATGGGATATGTCTTATGCATCCATACAAATTGTACTTATGTCTGACCCTTAATGTGCAAGTTGTTCCTTTTCTACATAATCACGGACGATGTGCTTTCCCCACTGTGATTTCATCTTCAAACACTATATGAGTGGTATAATGTGTGAAACACCAGCTCTGGTTGCAGCATAATGCAGCCGCTACAACCATTGTCTTGTAAAAAGAAGTGAACACAGATCAGCTGGAATTGGATAGTGAATGAGATTGCTTTGATTTTTGCAGTGAGGAAAATGACGGGTCTAAACACTGACCGACAGAAACGCCACTGATCTAACGATGCGTGGCATGTTTGAAGCGGTTTCACAATCAATTTATATTGATAAGTGTTTCACAATCTAGTCCTCGAACACTGCTGTACAGTAATTAAAGCCTTGGGATCAGCTGGGAGTGCTGAATCCTAGACTGAAGGTTGCACTCACACTAGGGATTGGCAACGCAAATTATCAGCACAGTTATGGAACTCAGACGTTGGCAATGCATGCTAATGTGTTGCCTATTACATTGTCAATGTGAAGCTATTCAGCAAATAAATCAAAACTGCAGTGATCTGATAGTGAGGAAATAAGAAATATTGCTAATTTATTTTAAACTATCTTGACAAAGTTAGTATAATCCCTGCAAACAAACTTTTTGAGGAAGGAATATAGGAATCACTCCATTCCTCCATCTATCTTTGAGTTGGGTACATTAAAATTCTTCCTAAATCGGGTAAGGGATTTCAATTAAACTTTGTATATGATGGGAGCACACTATGAAGTTATGCAGGGAAGAAAATAATTCCAGTCCAAAGTTTTCAAGGGGCGATAATTGGATTTTGATGTTTATATGATGGATCATATTGAATTATTCTCCGATCTGTATGGATATTTGTTCACTAATATTGATAGTGAGTAAAAAAAAAAAATACATCACTATAACTGCAGATATACACTTCAAAATAGTGGCAATGATGCTTAACATTTCAGTGACAAACCCTTATGACAAATAAATGCATTTGAAGGTTGATATTTTGCAGTTAAAACATGAAATTTATTATAAATAATTTGAATTATAACTAGCCAACACTACCATCACTGGGATTGGTAGTTGCCATGTCACAATATTCAGTGTTTGCATAAAACAGATTTGTCTATTTTGGCTCCACCTAGCTGGCAGCATCAGGAGTACTTGATGCTTGTAGATGTTAAACTCCCACTCTGGTCACTTTGCCTCCATCTTTTGTGATGTGATCAAGGGGTGGTGGGGTCCCAGTCGTGCTTGACAGCTTCATAAACAAGGCAGTTGGAGTGCCATCTGCTGGACAAACTATGTAATAGTGGCATTTCCAACAGCCAAAGTGTTGCATTGTTTATTTGTTGAAGAAAAAAAAACAACTGCCAACTATAGTAACAGTGAAGACCATTTTGCCACATAATGTTCAACTAGCAGCACTATCCATGGTGGCCAGGCCAGTCTACTTTATGTCCCCTGATCCCATCAGATCTAAGAAGTGAAGCAGAGTAAGTCCTGATGAGTACTTGGCTGAGAGTGCATTTGTGAAGACCAGGGACTATGTGTGTTTCTCCATGCAGAATCAGCGTTGTGTCAGGATGTGCCGTTGGAGTAAAATTTGTGCCAAATCCCAATTCAGATCTCTACTTTATCCACTGTGGCTTCCTTGAGCAACCGGGTAGCTGAAGGGTAGGGTCCACTAGTTCTAGGGTCCCCTGGTCCTAGGGTCCACTGGTCTTAACCTCTTTATATTATTTGATGGTGTAAATTACAACTCTAAACTGATTTTAAAGTTCACAAATAAATAATACTTTCAAATGGCTAACAAATCAGATCCAGTTTTGTTGAAGACATTGACATTCCCATTAATCACCTTTAATTGTACTGTTGTCTATAATGTTGTTGAACTGAGAAAAGTTGGAATTCACCAGAATTATCTTTTTTTTTTGTCACACTTTTGAAACATTACTTAACCTACTTTTTGCAACATATAGCCTACCATAAATGTAAAACCAACTTCAAGATGCTGTCCTTAAATACTAGGACTAGTGGGCCCTAGGACAAGTAGACCTGATGACAAGTAGGACGTTTCTGAGCAGAAAGGCAAGCAACATCAAATGGCTGTGGTGGCCACCCCACCAAACCTTGGATTTGAAAATACACTGGCAGCCAAGCTCATTCGGGGCTACATGTAACTTCAACCACATGTGGTCCTATTTTCCATCATGCATGTAATAATAATATTATTCACCTCAAGAAGCCCATACATGTTCAGACAGCCCAATCTCACTTTTTTGGGATACCATCACGTGTCACATTTCAGATGGGATTTTTAACCCTAATCGCAACCCTAACCATGACTCCCCGGACCTGTGTCACCTCAATTTTTGTGATACCATCACAAAATAATATCACGCCATCACCAACTTTGAATAAGATTGGGTTGGTCCAAGTGACTGACAGCCAGTTTTGCACAGTTACTTTGAAAGAGTAATCCCATTACCGAGTACTCCTTGAAAAAGATAGAAACTTACTTTTTTTGTTGAAAAGTTAACTCTGCTGACTTTCGAGCCAGCCATCGGCCATCTTTGTACTCCTCATAGAAGCTGTGTGATGACATGTGCAATGTGAGTGTCAAATCGGAATTGGTTCACCGTCACATGGTTTTCCAAAATCCAATCGTAGGGCAGATTTACCTCACGTGAAAAGCCAAAGATTGTTTTCAGGGGTGATATGTTACTAGTTGGCCTGTTTGAATAGCCCCCTGGGTGCTCCAATGAGTACATTCTATTCCAATGCGCCCTGTGCCATTACGCACAGCGAAAGTGAAAGCAGACGGAGAACCTCTGATGACAATCTCACATGCTCAAACAAAGAGTGTGTAACTATCAGGATTGCTCCATTAGTTTGCATGTGAATGTTACTGGATAACTCTGTTGCTTTCTCAGCATAAAGCACTGTTTACCATATCAAAATAACACAACGCATAGACCATTTTGTATATATTGTTCAAAATGTGTATTTGTGTTTATTGTTTGAACCTTTTTGTTGTACAGTCTTTCACACAAGACCTCAAATTACCATTATAAAGTGTGAAAACAGTTTTTATTATAGTTTGCTGTGTGTTTTGAATAAATGTGTGTGGAAAATTATTTTTTGCTTTATTTTTTCCTTTCTTATTTCTGATTGTAAACCTTTATTACACTTATAAAACACAACAAAAACATATATATTCTGAAAGCACAGGTTGTCCTGAAAAGAAAGAGACATAAAACTTGTGGGATGCAGGGAGAGCTGTTAACAGCAATAATAAAACATTTATGCCAACTGTCCGAACTGTCCAAAAAATGCCCTCGGACCCCAGAGGGTTAATTGAGCTGGTGCAACAATGGTAATTACATGTTAATTACCTTCATCATATGTTCTTTTAATTCTGAAGCTTCAGTGATAGCATTTCTTCTTTTAAAGTCATTGTGTTGGGGAAGACCAACTCATTCACTTGTCCTTTCTGTTCTCTCACTGTATTATGTTCCTAGGTATGTGTGCTTAGGTTTTTAACAAAGCTTAAAAAATATGCTAATGTGCTTACATTTTATTTAATGTCATTTAAAATTGGTTAATTTCTTAGCAGTAACAACCTTGGAGAAGTGTGAAAGCAACATAGGTAACAATCGAGTCATACAGAGCTTGTTGAAGAAAATAAGAACAACCCCAGGTTTCTTTTCAGCACTGTAGCCAGGCTGTCAAAGAGTCAGAGCTCTATTGAGTCGAGTATTCCTTTAACTTTAACTAGTAATGACTTCATGACTTTCTTTGCTAATAAAATTTTAACTATTAGAGAAAAAATGACTCATAACCATCCCAAAGACGTATCATTATCTTTGGCTGCTTTCAGTGATGCCGGTATTTGGTTAGACTCTTTCTCTCCAATTGTTCTGTCTGAGTTATTTTCATTAGTTACTTCATCCAAACCATCAACATGTCTATTAGACCCCATTCCTACCAGGCTGCTCAAGGAAGTCCTACCATTAATTAATGCTTCGATCTTAAATATGATCAATCTATCTTTATTAGTTGGCTATGTACCACAGGCTTTTAAGGTGGCAGTAATTAAACCATTACTTAAAAAGCCATCACTTGACCCAGCTATCTTAGCTAATTATAGGCCAATCTCCAACCTTCCTTTTCTCTCAAAAATTCTTGAAAGGGTAGTTGTAAAACAGCTAACTGATCATCTGCAGAGGAATGGTCTATTTGAAGAGTTTCAGTCAGGTTTTAGAATTCATCATAGTACAGAAACAGCATTAGTGAAGGTTACAAATGATCTTCTTATGGCCTCAGACAGTGGACTCATCTTTGTGCTTGTTCTGTTAGACCTCAGTGCTGCTTTTGATACTGTTGACCATAAAATTTATTACAGAGATTAGAGCATGCCATAGGTATTAAAGGCACTACGCTGCAGTGGTTTGAATCATATTTATCTAATAGATTACAATTTGTTCATGTAAATGGGGAATCTTCTTCACAGACTAAGGTTAATTATGGAGTTCCACAAGGTTCTGTGCTAGGACCAATTTTATTCACTTTATACATGTTTCCCTTAGGCAGTATTATTAGACGGCATTGCTTAAATTTTCATTGTTACGCAGATGATACCCAGCTTTATCTATCCATGAAGCCAGCGGACACACACCAATTAGCTAAACTGCAGGATTGTCTTACAGACATAAAGACATGGATTACCTCTAATTTTTGCTTTTAAACTCAGATAAAACTGAAGTTATTGTACTTGGCCCCACAAATCTTAGAAACATGGTGTCTAACCAGATCCTTACTCTGGATGGCATTACCCTGACCTCTAGTAATACTGTGAGAAATCTTGGAGTCATTTTTGATCAGGATATGTCATTCAATGCGCATATTAAACAAATATGTAGGACTGCTTTTTTGCATTTACGCAATATCTCTAAAATTAGAAACGTCTTGTCTCAGAGTGATGCTGAAAAACTAATTCATGCATTTATTTCCTCTAGGCTGGACTATTGTAATTCATTATTATCAGGTTGTCCTAAAAGTTCCCTGAAAAGCCTTCAGTTAATTCAAAATGCTGCAGCTAGAGTACTGACAGGGACTAGAAGGAGAGAGTATATCTCACCCATATTGGCCTCTCTTCATTGGCTTCCTGTTAATTCTAGAATAGAATTTAAAATTCTTCTTCTTACTTATAAGGTTTTGAATAATCAGGTCCCATCTTATCTTAGGGACCTCATAGTACCATATCAGCCCAATAGAGCGCTTCGCTCTCAGACTGCAGGCTTACTTGTAGTTCCTAGGGTTTGTAAGAGTAGAATGGGAGGCAGAGCCTTCAGCTTTCAGGCTCCTCTCCTGTAGAACCAGCTCCCAATTCAGATCAGGGAGACAGACACCCTCTCTACTTTTAAGATTAGGCTTAAAACTTTCCTTTTTGCTAAAGCTTATAGTTAGGGCTGGATCAGGTGACCCTGACCATTGGTGTTTTTCCGTAATTATTGTATGGCCTTGCCTTACAATATAAGGCGCCTTGGGGCAACTGTTGTGATTTGGCACTATATAAATAAAATTGATTTGATTTGATTTGTTGACAGGTATAGCTGTGATGTTATTTTCAGTATTTATTTCACAGTTTTGTGTGTTCACCACTGTTGTATGCACATTTTTGCATGTATCTGTCTCACCTGTATGAGGCGCCCCTGCTCACTTTGCAGTGTGTTCAGGTCTTGGCCCAGACTGCCCTGCCCCCTGCGTAGCGATTCGTAGTCCATTTTCAATTGCCCAGCATGGGCTGACAGTTTGGCCACCTCCTCTGCCAAACTGACAAGCAAAGCCCGGTCCTGGCCCTTCACCGACTTCAGATCAGAGTCATGGTCTGTTAGCGAGTGGAGCAACGAAGTTTGCACACCCTCTAGGCGCAAAAAGTTACTGTTGTAGTCAGGACAGTTTGGGTCGATGAAGATATTGATGCGGGAGCCGTCGCCTCTTTCCACTGTCACCAGCGCGTTGGCTTCATCCTGATTGGTGGAGATGTGGGGTAGGCCATCAGACATGGGTGGAGCCTGGTAGTGGTTCATCAAAAGGATGGTGCCGGTTACGGTGACAGCCAGCAAAACGGCTACGAACAGCAGGATGGTGCAGAGCAGGTAGCTGCAGCTCATCCTCTGCAATTACAAACAAAACATGGGAAGACAGAAAGGACGGAAAGAAGGAGAAAAGGGAAAAAAGTTGTTAGGAATGTTCTGGTGGTAACGCAATGTATCACCATCTGCTAAATTCCAGCATCGAATGATTTCTTATGACAAAATGTAGATTAATCCACCAGTTTTACCATTTTAAATACAAAAAAAGAAAAAAAAAAACTACAGTAAAACTTGACAAACTCTTCAAATCCATCCAAAGGATTCCTATGCCAGCAGGTGGTGCTGTGAGCGGAGCCCGTTAGACTCAAGTCATTCTCAGCTGAACAATGTGATAAAAGCAAAACAGCGGTACACCTTTCTGTATCTTGGCCAAAAAGGAAGATCAAAATTTGAACAATGTGGATAAAGATGAAAAAGAGAAGTGACTTAGAGCCAATGAGCTGGAAATGAATGAACATTGAGGAAAATCCTCTTCGAAGAAACAGGCCAACCTCTACCAGTAACATAGTCTCCATTAACTGGACTATAAAAGGACTGAATAATGGCCTTTTATGATCCAGTTCCATTTTTCCACTCAGGTTAAGAGAACTAGTGATGGAAAGAGAGCACAACATGGCCCACTTATGCATGATTAAAACACCAAGCTCTTTCCTCCCTTGTCCCTCCAAATGAATCAGCTACTGATCTCTTTCCGATTTTTTTCTTCCTCCTGGCACAGGATACAGTCTATGTGAAAATATGTGGGCAGGTGTTTGGCAGTGTGTGTGTATGTATGTTTATCTTTTTGAATGTGTTTGTTTGTGAGAGCATGCACATTAATATGTAAATTGGCCGTACAAGGACAGTGAAGCATGGTAATAGGCATCTAATGGTCTTCTTTATGGGAGAGGTTTATAGTTTCTTCAATGTGCAGGAAATCAATTGTGCTGTGCGGGAAATATGCCTCAGTGCTTACAAACCGACTTGGGAAGGAAAAAGAAGCAATTGTAACCACTATGTCAACACGTGTGGCCCATGGTGGCTCCATGGTCAACAATTAGGGTGTAATAGTAATGTATGCTGTTACAACATAAATTACATAATGATAATGGTAATAATAATAATAATAATACTATTATATGATATGGGAGATGTTCATCAGTTTGTTTGTTCCCATGCCTGTCCCAGGTCCTTTGGTCCACCATACCTGGCAGACACATATAGGTTGCTTCTGGAAAGGGAGATTTACCAAAGGATGATCTTTGGAGACAAGGTAATTGGGATCAAAGGTTGTTTTTTATGCAGATTTGCACCAAATATGGCATACATATAGAGGCATGAGAGGCATGTTCCAGAATTACAGAGCTCTAAGGTCATATTTGCCAAATAGTCAATGGGGCAAGGTCATTTCTACCATTGTTTGTTTCATAGTAGAGAAGCTAGAATCTTCAACTGGACTGGGTTGCTTGACGCGAGGACGTTTCGCTTCAAATCGCAGAAGCTTCCTCAGCTAAAATTCTTGCTCTGGTGGTCTGACTTCTGTCTTGACTCTTGTCGAGAAGAATTGACTCTTGTCTTCTCGACAAGAGTCAAGTGAAGTGAAACGTCCTCATGTCAAGCAACCCAGTCCAGTCGAAGATTCAAGCTTCTCTACTATGGAAACCACCTGGACAACTGAGAGCCTACACAGAAACATTGTTTGTTTCCTGCTCCTCCCAGGTTCTTTTACTGCTTACAGCCAACTTGGGAAAAAAAGAGAAATCAAGAAATGTCGTACAATGCCACTAACATGAAAGGAAAATAAGAACAAAAGAAAGCATGCCCAATTCCTGACCCAAGTTAAACTTGGCTCTTACCCATGGACTACCTTTCCACAAAATTTTGTGAATATCTGTCCATTGCTTTTGAAGATATCTTGAACATAATCAGAGAGAAAGTGTGATCACAACCCTCTGTTTTACTATGTAGTTTGGCAGAATGGTAAATGCACATTTATATAGCGCTTTTTCATCTGCGTCAGATGCTCTGATGTCAGGCTGCTGCCATGCAAGGTGCTCACTACACACCAGGAGCAACTTTGGGATTAAGGGCCTTGCCCTAATGCATAACCATGAGACCATCACCTCCCAGAAAACAATATTCCATACTAAGAACAGGAAACTCAGGGACACTGGACATTCAAGACTCTAAACTCATACTGTCATGAGTTTCAATACCAAAATCCAAAATACCATGGAAGAATACTTGAGGGCACAGTGTGAAAGCAATGTGAATACTGCAAGCTGTCACCCAATTAATACAGACCGCACACTATTGGCGAGCTCACTGGAGATTTGAGAATTATTTCTCATGAGGGTGTCATTTATAGCCTTCCTTGTTCCAATTAAGAGCCCAAGTAAGTGAACATAGAAAGGTCTAATATGGGGCCTGAGAACAATTTCTCACTTGGGCCTTCCTTTTAACCCCCTTAGCCCCATTAACAACACCCATGGGATTTATCAGCAGTTGGACTTTTTTGCTAGCTGTAAATGGCCCCTGTGGATCTCAACTGTTATCTCTTACCACTGTTTTCCTGTTATTTTTCACAAAGAAATAAAAAAATACCCACTTGACAAGCAATAATCAAGAACAGACTTTATGACATACATACTGTGAACAACTTTCACTAGATTTGCATTATTCTTTGATTACATCATTGAATATGAAAAGCCTTTAGGCGGTATACACTGATTAATGTATTAAAAATTCAGTCTCAAATGTTGTCTTTAAGCTATGTTTATTGTGGTCTTTATTGTCAAAGGCTACATTCATCTACTCATATAAGCTTACTATCGAGTAGGTACAGTATGACACAATCTGTAGGGTATCTGAATAGTCATTAAGCATTCAGTGGCAGTAAACATCAAGTAACTCCATAGGGTGTAAAAGGACATCGGCACACTATCCTTTGAAGCAACTGGAGCCTAGTAACAAAAGAACTTCCCTGAAAAATTCAAAGATGGCGGACATACATAAAAAAAAGTAGTGGCTTTAAGGGGCTGTGGCATTGTACAAATATACATCAGCAACCATTTAAAAAAGGCTGTCATTGCAAAAAATAAATAAATAAATAAAAAAAACATCTATAAACATCTGCATGATGTGGCAGGGTAGTATACTTGACATATGTCTCTGCTACTCACCCGCTTACTTCTACATAGTGCGAACAACAAAAATGGTTGGATAGTAGTTTCCTGGCCAACATTGGTACTTATCGAGTATTCACCTGCATGACATGACTTTTGGAGTTGCACTAAAATCTCGTAATGCAAATTACAATGACAATAAAGGCGATTCTGATTCTGATGACTGGACATCACTGGAACTTTACTAGCACACTGCAAACTTCCGGTTGCCTTTATTTTTATTTTTATTTTAGTTTTTTTTTTTGACTGAATGGGTTGGAAGTCTTGTGTACATTCAGTAAAGATGCACTGAAATCTATCACCAACCTTGACCATCATTTGCTCCTGTTGAAAGAATTTGGAGGCTCCTATTTTCAGCACTCCAAAGTTGCAAAGATGGACTAGTTCCTTCTGGGAGTAATAAATATCACAGGAACATGATGCCCAGACTGAGGGCACTGTCACACCTTGACTTTGCTTGCTTTGTCAAGGGATCAAAATATTGCTAGAATTTATTTTTTTTTTCCCCTTTGCTTTCATATATTTTGGACTTAAATGTAAAATCTAATGCATGCATAAGAACACTGTACTCTCACTGGTCAGAAATACTGGAGTTCTATTCTGGGTTTTACAGAACTTTTCTATTGCTGTTTGCTTTTGTGATGCGGCATTACTACCAACTGGTGAAAAACTCTTAAGTCAGTCATTTGCCAAATGTTTTATACATGCAAATGTTTTATACATAACTCTGGTCAGAGTTATGGTCATCTGGCCAAATTTAAGTGAGACACCATTAGATTAGATAGAACGTCATTGATCCCTAGGGAAGACAGCATTTTATAGCAGCACACAAGGTAAGAAGCACACCGTGAAAGTAAAAAGAAAAACAGTTTGCAAATATAAATATAAATACACAATATAAATACCACACATACTGATCAATACTGGTTTACTGGCTACTACTATTACTCTCCTTCCCGTCCTCCATCTTCCAGTTACCCCCCCCCGAGTAAGGAGATGTACAGTATGATGGCCTGAGGGACAAAAGCGTTCTTCAGTCTGTTGGTCCTGCACTTGGGAAGGAGCAGTCTGTGGCTGAAGAGGTTCCTCTTGTTGCTGATGACGGTGCGCAGAGGGGGACGAGCATCGTGCATAATATCCAGCAATTTTGTGCAGTGCTCTTGTAGCAGGATGACCGGCGACGGAGTGGCCAAGAGACAGTTTTCCCAACCAAAAACATTTCTTTTATTTTCCTTCTTCCAAAAATGCAGATATTTACAGTGCATCCCAAGATGGACATCAAAAACAAAGGAGCAAGAGTGCCAGACTATATCTATCAAAGACTCTGGACCACTACTTACATACATGTTCACTCAAACACAACCTTCCCCTCCGATGTTCTCC
Organism: Thalassophryne amazonica; assembly: GCF_902500255.1. NCBI lineage: Eukaryota > Metazoa > Chordata > Actinopteri > Batrachoidiformes > Batrachoididae > Thalassophryne > Thalassophryne amazonica. The sequence continues at coordinate 13,084,101 of NC_047119.1, forward strand.
CCACAACTGAGGCTCTGAACCCTTTACAGAGTAACAGCCCCTCCCACAGGTAAATTCCATTCACAAAATAAATCAATCAACTAAATAACAATAACATAAACACAAAATAACAACCCAAAGAAATACACACAAAATATATAAACACCCAACACCATTTCCTTTAACCAAAACCCCCTCTAAGCATAATAAAATGGAATATGAACATGACCAGATAAAACACCCCTGTCTAAAATATTTCACTCCGCCCAACCCCGGTATTTACACTGAATGGACCATTCACTCAGTTTGCCCTAAACAAGGAAGCGCCTGCATACCAGCAACCCTGGTGAGTAAGCTTAAACTGTTACAGAAATGTTTTACCAGTGTTTTAAAGATCACTAAAACAGATAAACTTTGGTAATGAGTAACGGTATAAAATACACATTTTGAAACGCAGTGAAAACAAACACTTTGTAACATAAGAGATGCCGGTAGGCCTTTCCCCGCACTCTTAGTCACAATACTAGGTAAAAGTTATGGCAATGATGATTACTGACAATAAATAATGAACCAGGAAAATGAGAACAATATATACAGCTGGATGACCCGTGAAACACAGTCAGCGTCCATGCAGCATAGTTGTTAACTACCAACTAATTGCTGCCCACACGCTATTGACTGCGTAAGCGTCACAGCTCAGTCTGTGACAGCTCTCTTATCTGCCACCATCACCAGAAAGTCCAGACCATGTCCAACCACAACTCATTCTGCAGTGTAGTAGATTATGTAGTCCACTGGTTCAACTTGAGTTGAAGACAATCCAATCTTTGCAGATACACCACAGTCCAATTGTTTTGGTTGCACCACTGTTTTAATGCATTCAACCCTTCATAAAAAAAACCATACTGTTGTATCTGAACAAAAGCTGTCCAATTGAAATGGACCCAACACAGTAGGTGTGAAAGTCCCTTTCAACAGTCCATGAGTGACTTGTCTGTTGTCTCACTGTATGCTCCAATTTGGCAAAGGAAACCTTCTCTGAACACCTTTCCTCAGAACATTCTGTCGCCAGCAAATCTCTGTCTGCTCTTTGGGATGATTTGGCTGAGGGGGGTTGAGTCCTATGCAGCACAGCTGTGGGAACATTGCATCACCTTGGTATGTCCTGTACATGATGGTGACTTGTGCAATTGCTTTGCCCGCTTTTGCAGGGCCACATATAGACAAACACATTCACACCCACAAGTGCACCTACACTCAAAAAAAAAAAAATGGCTCATTGGATGAACTCAATTCAATTATGCGCAGAATTTCCAGCTAATAAATATATGTAGCCCCAACTCAAATAAAGCACATCTATACAAGATAATGTAATTTAATTTAGTTGGGACTACATATATTTATTAGACAGAAATCCAATCGAATGAGCCAGTTTTTTGAGTGTATCAGTCAATCACTCTCTGCTTGGGACTCCGACGAGGGTGGTCGCATCTCCTCCTCCCTCTCTGCTCCAACCTTCAAAGTCCCTACTTCACCGGACTGTGAATTTTTCTAACTATATTGGATTAACCATGGAATTGATCAGCTAGTCTCTGAATGCTACTGACACCATTTTTTTCAACAAGGAAATCATGTCACCCTGCATGCCTGGTGACATTCTCTGTGGAGGATGTCGAAGATTTATTTATATTTGGTTTTATCGTAGGTGGGCTGGTACTTATTGGTTTATGTGCAGCTCTGACCTACCAGAGAATTGGCAAGACAACTGCCAGCAGAACCACGACCCCTCACCTGTCCCTCATGATTAATGAGCTGGGCAAGGCAATACATTCTCAGACCACGTTAACCCCTTGAACTTAGATGTAAGTTCGATAGCATCTTGGAGCAAATGTATGCCTTACAAAGGAAGATGTTGGAGATCAGGGAATAGTCATAAATTGGATTTGGTTGTTCATGAGAGCTGCAAATGTGTTTTCTGTGCTCAGTCCTAAACATGGCAGGCTTATCAGCCTCTGAAGGTCAAAATGCCCCGTTGTTTTCCTCCAGAAGAATTTCTACAGCCTTGGTGAACCATTCGGCTGCCTTCTTATCTTTTGCCATCCCTGATAGTCTGCAACTCCAGACATTGACAGTAACTGCCACTCACACGTGAACAGAGACTGATATGCATTCTCCCACCCCCTACCCATTATTTATGTTCCTGAAACACCCCCCATCCCTGCCCCTGCTCATGCCACTCCCTTCCCCCTCTGGGATGCAGCGTGGCTTTAGCTGTAACAGCCCCCCCCCTCCAAGTTGGCTGCTCGAGCATGTGTTGCTGGGACCCCCCACACTCACATTGCCTCAATTTGGATGACGGACTGTTTCAAAATTTAGCGTACATAAAAAATCAAATGTATATGTGCGGTTGTTTTAATTCCGATGTGTGCCATGTGGATTAATTGCTGTATATTTATCTGAGGTAATTTGGTGTGAAATGAATTGCCCTTTTTAGGATCAATAAAGTTGTTTGAATCTGAATCAAAAACATGACATTCAAATGAACTCAATTCAATTATGGGCAGGATTTCCATCTAATAAATATATGTAGTTCCAACTAAAATTAGATATATATGTGTGTGTGTGTGCTTGGTTTCGGTGTGGAAGGTTCCCGGTTCAATCCCCACGCCAGCCACACTTCTCTATGTAATGTGGAATTGCGTCAAGAAGTGCAACCAGCGTAAAAGCCAAATCAACATGCAGACCCTCCTTGGATCTGCTGTGGTGACTGAGTGAAAACAAGGGAGCAGCCAAAGGGACTCATATATATATACAAGCCCTGGCAAAAATTATGGAATCACCAGCATCAGAGGATGTTCATTCAGTTGTTTAATTTTGTAGAAAAAAAGCAGATCACAGACATGACACAAAACTAAAGTCATTTCAAATGGCAACTTTCTGGCTTGGGACATGCCCAGCTCTCCACAATTTCTCTTATACTCACTGGGCTGGTAAGCATTGAAAGCCTAGATAGGCATGTCCCAACTTGTCCTTTAACACTCCGAAACGGAGGTGTTCCTTTGTCTCGCTCGATCAGCGAATCGGTCGTGACGCACAAAGCCTCCACACGGCTTTCCATGACAAAATCTCTTGTTAAAAGTGAAATCTGCCGGAAAATGGCTGATGTCCAGCTCTTGTGATAACCAGAGAAAGTGCTCACGATGGTCCCGGCTCCACACAGCAATCCATTTAGAAATGATGTGGTGTTTTCTGCCTCTCGATGGCGGCTCGGAGCGCGCCGCACCGTGCGCCATTGTGGGCCGTCCTTAAAGCTGTAGTAACACTCCTTATTCTCTGTGAAGCCCGTAAAATTTTCACCGAAAGCCAGATAAATTTTTCGAATGGTTTCCAGCTGCTTATCTCTAACAGTTTCTGAAAAAATTCTGATGGAAAAAAAGCCCAAATCATTCCGCCATTTCCTGACAATGAAAATCTGACGAGGGGGCTGGACCACTCCTCCCACAAGGCATGCTCACAGGCAAATGACGTAACCGACAGGCGTGGAAAAACTCACGCATACGCACGAAGGTTCAAGCTTGGCTGACGTAAAAACATATGAATCAAATCCATATAGTTTTTGAAAAAAATAAAAGGTACGATACTTTTCTCACAGACCTCGTATATATGTATGTGTGTGTGTCAGTGGACTGCAGCTGATGCCAGCAGTTCTACTTCTGATTATACAGATTATATGATCTATATAATTATAAACTGTACATCAGCATTTAAAAATAAAACAATTGCATCTAGATAAAAATGCATTTCTCTTTCAAAGCTGTGGAATGCTGTTAAAATTAGATCACAGAACAGTCATCATTGTACACCGTTCATAAAACAACTAATGATTAGCTCACACAGCCTCGGTGGAGCTGTTCCTCACCAGATGTGATGCACTGCCAGTATACATTACCATTTCACTACACATCTGTTAGGATGCTCAAACTTGTTTCTATTTTTTCCCCTCCAGATAGATTACTCATGTTGTTCTCCAATATCTCATCTTAGCAGTGGTACATTATTCACAGTAAAAACAGAGCCACCATCGTCTCCTCCTGCCCATTCAGGCAATCTGGAAAATTAAAAAAAAAAAAAAAACATTCTGAAGCTGTCAGACTGGAGACAATCTGAATGAATCAATAAAAATGGAACCAGAGAATTCTCGGTTCAAACCCCAGCCTGACCGGAAAAATCACTAAGGGCCCTTGGGTAAGGTCCTTATTCCCCAAATTACTCCCGCTGTGCCGTGAGCACCTTGCATGGCAGCGGCCTAACTTCAATGTGCAAGTGTGTCTGTGTGAATGTGAGGCATCACTGAAAATCAGTTTGAGCTTCTGATTCAGATGGCGAAGCGCTATATAAATGCACTCCATTTACCTTTTAAAACTGAGCTGTGCTAACTTGTCAAAGTGCCACAGTGGCAAGCGGGCCACCAAAGCTACCTGAGGTGTAACATTCAAGCAGTAAGGTGACCTTTTGTATTTTCCCATGATTGTTTACTTTTATTTCATGTAATGTTATTAGCAATTCAATTTGGGTGTGTATACATCCACAGTTTACATGTGTCACGACCCCACTTAGTTAAGGTGCATAGACGGGCACATAGCTCAGTGGGATTGGATATGGGTTTCATTCCCACTCACACTATCTGTCTGTGTCCTTGGACAAGACACTTACAGCCTGATTTATGAAAGGCTTGTGTGTGTAAAAATGTAAAAGCATGTACAAACACCATACCACTCACAAAAGAACAACAGCCATCAGGCAATAACATAACATATTGGACATAACTGTTATGTGTCGACACGGGTTGAGGAGCGGACCTGCGTCTGACGGAACCCAGCGCCAAAACAACCAGAAAGCGGTTCCAATAACAAAACAATTTATTTTCCCCCTTTGGTGCATAACAAAGTGTACAAACGAAACATGCGTCTGTCTGGCGGAGTGAAGGACGGCGCGCTCTCCAGCGCCCAAAAGGATCGAAGCCCGGCGCTTCTGGACCCACGTTCACCGCCAAACACCCCCCAGGTGGACACGACAAACCGACTCTGCGAAGGATAGAAAAGGTGAGGTAAGTCAGCAGCTACAACTAATATCCTTCAAAGGCACACACTATCAGCAACACATTCAGGTCTGAATTTAAGCTTTATGTAAATGAGCAGCTTCTCACAACAGGTGGAGGATCATCTGTCTGCACGCCACGGCAGTGAGAAGCAAGCTGCACAACTCTCATCAATATTCTCCACTGCGTAACAAAATACCAAATTACTGTTAACAATTATTCAGACAATCAAATCACCTCTGATGTGTGTGACAGCATGTGTCCCTCACCCGTCCTCCTTCACAGGCACGATGTGTCAAACCCAGGCGCGGTCCTCAGCGTCTCACAAACGAACATCACAAGGTCGAGTTCCCGGAAATTCTGCTTGAATCACACATGGCTTAAATGCAGAACGCCATCTCATTATCTGCTTCAGCTGAAAGTCTTTAAGGTTGCACGTGAGCACCATCCACAGGTGCTGCACATCACGTTGATGAGGGTGAAGGACTCTTTTGCCAGCACCTTCTCCACAGACAATAAATCAGTTTGCATACCACCTGGAGAGCAAAGAAAAGAAAAGAACACCAAAATGTCCAGCCACCCCCCCCCCCCCCCCCAACACACAACAATAACTGAGTGACTGAATAACTCTGTTCATTGTGTATTTATCCTGGAGAAAGAGCAGGAATTATAGAGTCTGATTGACACAGATAGGAAAGACCTCCTGTGGATTTCTGTGGTGCACCTCGGTGGTCTCAGTGTACAGCTAAAGGTGCTCTGACACGACCTCAGTGTGGCATGTGGGGGGGTGGGAGATGTTGTCCCGGATGTTGCGCAGTTTCCTCAACATCCTCCTCTCTGACACCTTCCCTGCCAACTCAAGCTCAACCCGAAGGACCACGCCAGTTTTCCTGATGAGTATGTTGAGTCTGTTCATGTCAGCTGCCTTCAGCCTGCTACCCCAGCACAGTAGAGTGTAGAAGATGACGCTGGAGACCACTGAGTGATAAAAACATATGCAACACATTTTTTACAGACATGGAAAGATCTGAGCCTTCTGAGGAAGTACAGTCGGCTCTGACCTTTCTTATACACAGCATCTGTATTTACACTCCAGTCCAGTTTGTTGTCCATGTGTACTTGTAGTATTATGTAGTTTATCGTCATCTCCTTTAATTTTTGAGATTTTCTCTATTTTTCTGGTTCAACAATGACATTTGACACCCACTACCTGTAAGTTTCCAAAATTTAACATCATCCAAGTTCATCAGATCTGCAGGACAATGAAAGCTCAAGTCTTCTAGATCAAGGACTAAATTATGTGTCACCATATATACACAACTACAAAAAAAAAAACAAAAAAATGTCTTTCATTAAAAAAATCTCCTTTAACAGTGGAATATCCAGATAAAATGCTGAAACTGACTTCTTCTGAAACTTCTCTGTTCTCTCACGACGTCCTGGATCAACAGAGCCTGAAATGTGGAGGTTTTAAGCTTGAAACAGGCTGATGACGCTGCCTGAGAGCGCTGCGCGACGTCTCACACCGTGAAAAGTCCTTAAAGCGACAGTATCACCTCAAAATCTCTCATCAGCTGTTAAAATTTTCACTGAAGACCAGCTTAATTTTTCGAACCATGTCCACTTCGATGTGTCTCACAGGTTTAGAAAAAATTTTGATCAAACAAAGCGCCAGTCTCTCAGCAACTTCTCAGACAAAGGAATTCCGACGAGGGGCTGGACGACTCCTCCCACAAGGAGTGCTCACAGGCGAATGACGTCACCGACAGGCGTGGAAAAACTCACGCATGCGCACAAGGGTTCAAGCATATCTGACGTAAAAACATATGAATGAAATCCATATAGTTTTTGAAAAAAACAAAAAGGACCTATACTTTACGGACAGACCTCGTATATATATATATATATATATATATATATATATATATATATATATATATATGGAAATCACGATGTATGATTTTTTAAAATAATTTATTTGTATGTTACTGCTGCAAATAAGTATTTCAACACCTTTGAAAATCAATGTTAATATCTGGTACAGTAGCCTTTGTTTGCAATTACAGAGTCCTGATCATTATTGTCAATGATGTCTACACACACAGAGAGAGAGAGAGAGAGAGAGAGAGATAGAGAGATCTCAGATAAACAATTGTCAATTGACAGAGGAATCTAAAAATCAGTCATTTCAGCCTTAAATATTACTTTTAGCAGTAAAGGTACAGATTTGGAGATTACATTACATGCAACCCAATTACATGTAACTGTAAAACCTAGAAAAATAATTGTACACTGTGACTCCTTTAATCAATTGCTATTCCAGTAGCACTAAGGGTTTCCACAATTTGTAAAAGCAGGCAACAATGTAATATACTCCAAGTGAAAAAAAAACAACAAAACAAAACAGATTTTCCAGAATTCCTGGAATTCTTCCCATTTTCTTCCATCAAATGCATTACCATGGAAAAGCCCTGCAGGATTGTAGTTTTTCACGTTTTTCTTTCCCTCTCCAAGTGTGTAGTATTTGACTATAAAATCTGCATGCATGTCGATGTTTTCTCCAGTGTGTGTCGCATGTTAAGCGCAAGTGCAGTTGAGTGACTGTGTCCATGTTTAAATGTGTGCATTTCAGGGTCTCCTCACTGTACAAAACACGCATAATGGCCTCATGCTGCAGAATGGCTGCAATCGAACATTAAAACATTTTCACTGAGCTCTGTCGCCAGCGGGCCAAGACATCAGTGGAAGCCATCACTGGTGCTGTGCTAAATATTCATTGGTAGCATACTGAATGTTCATTTAACATGGAGAGGCAGTATGATGGTCCCTATTATGCCGGCAGAAAGACACACACTTGAAACATATACTCTCTGAAAAATAGAGTTGTGGGAACTGTGCATTTCTTTGAATAAAGACTGTTTTCATGGACCTTGCAGCAAATAATAAATGCCACATGTGCAGCCTAATTTATAAACTATTGTTTTGTGCAAATATTTGCTCATTTTGAAATGGATGCCTGCAACATGTTTCAAAAAAGCTGGGACAGTGGTATGTTTACCACTGTGTTACAACACCTTTCCTTCTAACAACACTCAATAAGCGTTTGGAACTGAGGACACTAAATGTTGAAGTTTTGTAGGTAGAATTGTTTCCCATTCTTGCGTGATGTACGAATTCAGTTGTTCAACAGTCTCCGTTGTCGTGTTTTGTGCTTCATAATGCGCCACATATTTTCAAAGGGTGACAGGTCTGGACTGCAGGCAGGCCAGTCTAGTACCCACATTATTTTACTATGAAGCCACGCTGTTCTAACATGTGCAGAATGTAGCTTGGCATTGTCTTGCTGAAATAAGCAGGGACATCCCTGAAAAAGACATTGCTTAGATGGCAGCATTTGTTGCTCCAAAACCTGGATGTACATTTCAGCATTGATGGTGCCATCACAGATGTGTAATTTGCTCATGCCATGGGCACTAACACACCCCCATACCATCACAGATGCTGGCTTTTGAACTTTGCGCTGCTAACAATTTGGATGGTGTTTTTCTTCTTTAGTCCGGTGGACACGACGTCCATGATTTCCAAAAACAATTTGAAATGTGGACTCATCAGACCACAGCACACTTTTCCACTTTGCATCTGTCCATTTCAAATGAGCTCGGGCCCAAAGAAGGCAGCGGCATTTCCGGATGTTGTTGATGTATGGCTTTCGCTTTGCATGGTAGAGTTTTAACTTGCACTTGTAAATGTAGTGACGAACTGTGTTAACTGACAATGGTTTTCTGAAGTGTTCCTGAGCCCACGTGGTAAGATCCTTTACACAATGATGTCAGTTGTTAATGCAGTGCCACCTGAGGGATCGAAGGTCATGGGCATTCAATGTTTTTGGCCTTGCCGCTTACATGTAGAAAGTTCTCCAGATTCTCTGAATCTTTTGATTATATTATGACTGTAGATGATGGAATCCCTAAATTCCTTGCAATTGAATGTTGAGAAACATAGTTCTCAAATTGTTGGACTATTTTCTTCACACAGTTGTTCACAAAGTGGTGATCCTCGCCCCATCTTTGCTTGTCAACCGCTGAGCCTTTAGGGGATGCTCCTTTTACACCCAATCATGACACTCACCTGTTTCCAATTAACCTGTTTACCTGTGGAATGTTCCAAACAGGTGTTCTTTGAGCATTGTTGTCCCATCCCAGCTTTTTTGAAATGTGTTGCAGGCATGCATTTCAAAATGAGCAGATACTTGCACAAAAACAAAAAGTTTATCAGTTTGAACATTAAATATCTTGTCTTTGTGGTCTATTCAATTGAATATAGGTTGAAGAGGATTTGCAAATCATTGTATTTTGTTTTATTTACATTTCACGCAATGTCTCAACTTAATTGGAATTGGGGTTGTAATATATTCATCGATTTCACATATATTTACGCTCCAATTGCAGTAATGCAGCCTAATCTCACACAAGGTGTGAGCTAAAAAAATAAATAAAGTAGCAGAGAAATTAACACTTTTTCCAGCCAAATTTGTACATATAAATACGTAAGTGTCCATCCGCCAGGAGTCATTGATGATATTATCGAAAGCAAGATGCATGTTATCCGTGTGAAAACAAAAGTGTTAAGTTGTCATGGTTTTATTTATCTAATATACAGTATAAAGCTGATTTTGTGTGTGTGTGTGTGTGTGTGTGTGTGTGTCTGTGTGTGTGTGTGTTCTCTCTATGCACAGCCACAGTAATTAAGCAATCAATACCAAACTTGTTATGGTGTCTGGGGGCACCAAGGGGGAGGTCACTTGGGGTTGAACGCGTGCGCACACGAAAACACATGTACACAGTCAGGCTTATATATTAGATCATGACCCGTTCACTGGAGCCCTTATTTTCACAGTTCACATGGTACTCAGGTCAGGTAGCAAGCATGACACTTTGCTTGCTATGCAAGAGTGGCTGGCTGGGGTACACTTTAATTACAGTCTGAATGAGTTAAGGCACGCATTTTTTTTTTTTCAATAAAAATGTACCTGCTGTGCACGGCATACAGTGATATGACTTGTCATCACCTTTTATCATCACTCACTTGAGTCTCATGAATTTCACAAACTGCTCTGAAAATTCATGATGGCAACATACACACAATATAATACAACTTACTATACCTTAACTAAAGTGATATGAACTATACAATGACATGGATAAAATTATTATTATTATTATTACATGTGTGTAGAATGGATAACTAAGCTAGTTATTATTATAAACCTAAAGCTTATCCTAAGCCTAACGGGAAGTCTAATCATGCTGAAGTTTTAATAGGATAGCAGGAGGAAAAAAAAAGGAAGAAGGGGGAAAAAGAAAAAAAAAATGCTTCATCAGAATATACTAAGTCATGAGCCATTGTAAGAAAGCTCTTGAAATAAAGTAAGTGTGTCAAACTGCCCCCAGACGCTGGTTGTTATAGATTTGCAGATAAAAATTAAATTCATGTGCACAACATTTTTGTGTGTGTTTGTGTGTCTGTGTGTGTGTCATTGCAACTCTTTACTTATATACAGTAGCCCAATGTCTATGATAATTTAATCTTTAAAAAGTTGACGGGATCTAGCTTCTATCCAGTCAAAAGCATCAATGCTCATTTCCACCTGGTGAAATTGTTATACAACCCCTGGCAAAAATTATGGAATCACCGGCCTCAGAGGATGTTCATTCAGTTGTTTTATTTTGTAGAAAAAAAGCAGATCACAGGCATGACACAAAAAAAGTAATTTCAAATGGCAACTTTCTGGCTTTAAGAAACACTATAAGAAATCAAGAAAAAAAATTGTGGCAGTCAGTAACGGTTACTTTTTTAGACCAAGCAGAGGGAAAAAAATATGGAATCACTCAATTCTGAGGAATAAATTATGGAATCACCCTGTAAATTTTCATCCCCAAAACTAACACCTGCATCAAATCAGATCTGCTTGTTAGTCTGCATCTAAAAAGGAGTGATCACACCTTGGATTGCTGTTGCACCAAGTGGACTGACATGAATCATGGCTCCAACACGAGAGATGTCAACTGAAACAAAGGAGAGTATTATCAAACACTTAAGAGGGTAAATCATCACACAATGTTGCAAAAGATGTTGGTTGTTCACAGTCAGCTGTGTCTAAACTCTGGACCAAATACAAACAACATGGGAAGGTTGTTAAAGGCAAACATACTGGTAGACCAAGGAAGACATCAAAGTGTCAAGACAGAAAACTTAAAACAATATGTGTCAAAAATTGAAAATGCACAACAAAACAAATGAGGAACGAATGGGAAGAAACTGGAATCAACGTCTGTGACCGAACGGTAAGAAACCGCCTAAAGGAAATGGGATTTGCATACAGAAAAGCTAAACTAAAGCCATCATTAACACCTAAACAGAAAAAACAAGGTTACAATTGGCTAAGGAAAAGCAATCGTGGACTGTGGATGACTGGATGAAAGTCATATTCAGTGATGAATCTCGAATCTGCATTGGGCAAGGTGATGATGCTGGAACCTTTGTTTGGTGCCGTTCCAATGAGATTTATAAAGATGACTGCCTGAAGAGAACATGTAAATTTCCACAGTCATTGATGATATGGGGCTGCATGTCAGGTAAAGGCACTGGGGAGATGGCTGTCATTACATCATCAATAAATGCACAAGTTTACGTTGATATTTCGGACACTTTTCTTATCCCATCAATTGAAAGGATGTTTGAGGGTGATGAAATCATTTTTCAAGATGACAATGCATCTTGCCATAGAGCAAAAACTGTGAAAACATTCCTTGCAAAAAGACAGACTTGCAAAGCTGATCTGGCAACAGCAATCAGAGAAAGTTGGAGCCAGATTGATGAAGAAGACTGTTTTGTCACTCATTAAGTCCATGCCTCAGAGACTGCAAGCTGTTATAAAAGCCAGAGGTGGTGCAACAGAATACTAGTGATGTGTTGGAGCGTTCTTTTGTTTTTCATGATTCCATAATTTTTTCCTCAGAACTGAGTGATTCCATATTTTTTTCCCTCTGCTTGGTCTAAAAAAGTAACCGTTACTGACTGCCACAATTTTTTTTTCCTGATTTCTTATAGTGTTTCTTAAACCCAGAAAGTTGCCATTTGAAATGACTTTAGTTTTGTGTCATGTCTGTGATCTGCTTTTTTTCTCTACAAAATTAATCAACTAAATGAACATCCTCCGAAGCCGGTGATTCCATAATTTTTGCCAGGGGTTGTAGTTACACCCAGGACCTCTGATTATGACACAACTTGCACATATGAGGGTGTGCTGGTCTCAGCCAGTCAAGAGCTAACAGATACCTGAATGAGCTAATCAGGTTTTTGCAGCCTCAGGGAGAAATGGGAAATGTACAGATTATGAGGTCCCTGAGGACCAGGGTTGGAAACCACAGCCTTAGTTTAGTCCACCTTTATTTAAAGGCTGAAACACTCAGACATGTCTTACATAAGCATATTCATAATGCAAGTACATGCTGTGTCCCTGCAATGCTGTATCAATGTGACAACATGTTAGGTTGTTCGCAACTGGAAAAAAGACCTCACTAAGTCATGCCTCCTGCCTCACCCTAGACACAGATGACATTAAATGTAATATATAACATACACAAAGAAAAGTGAATTGTAAACAATCATTAAAACAAGAGTCATCAGGAGATGGCACATGCTACCTGGTCCCCACAAATCAGGAATAAAAACTACACCCTTATGCTAAATAAGAATGAAATTGGTCAACTGGAGCCTCATGTAGAAAGCGGGCATATGCACAAAAACCTGGCATACGCCTGTCTCCATGTCAACATGCAGATGAATCAAAAGTGACTTGAGCGTGGAAATGTGCAGTGTGTCATGGAAAAATCCTGGCTGCTGTATGCAAGTTTCTACAGCTATTGTGCCATCTCCGATATGTACAGGTGATGCAGGGAACCGTTAATAGTGTGAAAACAAGAAGTCATCCAAATGATGGGCACATCAGAGACAGGGCCCCTTCACACATAGTACAAATAAGTACAACTCAGGGTGACTCATGGTGAAACAGCTCGTATGAGCGAACCACGAAAACATCGCACCAACAGGCAAGCGTGTACAATCCCAGTGTGACGGTTCGTGCATGCGGCGGTGTCGTGTGAGCAGGAATACAGTGCAGCTGCTCCACATCACACTGCTGATGTGGAGAACAATAAGTTAAAAACTAGCTGAATAATTAGTGAATATCACTGGGTTGATATGTATAATACATAAAAGGGGATGCAATACAGAACCCTGCAGTTAAATAACCCTGGTTAAAAAAAAAAAAAAAAGTCACTCACAGGATTCAAACCCGTATGCTCTGAATGCCAGATAAAAACCTTACCACTGCATTACCATTGCTGGCCTGGAATTAGTGTGGAAAAATGCCTGAAATCAACAAGGACATGGAGGTGTCTTGTGTGTGGCCACTGCAACCTGGTGCAAAGGCAAAAGATGTTATGTATTTCTACGTGTGGAGAGCAGGCAGAGACACGCGCCTCATGGAGGAATGTTGTAAGTTCATGTCCTTCAAAACACAGAACGTGTTCTCAAGCTGGGACATCCAGAAGCAGAGATCTTTACAGCTATGGCTGTGAGTGGACACACCGCCTTGTCTGTTCAGCACACAGACCAACATGTCACACTGTTATGTGGTCATTCATTTTCATTATTTGTTATGTAATTGCCTATGTAGGTATTGTTGTAATTATTTATATAACTGTCCTGGTGGTGGATTCTGTGTTTGTGTGCACTGAGCTGTCATCCAGCTGTCAGTGTGCTGTGATCAGCTGACAGGCCCCTCCGCATGCTGTGTGCGATGAGATCTGACTGTCCGGCCCCCATGTGATCAGATCCATACATACATAAGTATTTTATGTAAGTGTGCTCCCCCCTCCCCGCATGCCAGATGCGTTCGGTGGAGCGTGGAGGGGGGGCATGATACACGTGCACACGTGGGAGACACATGCACCACGTGTGTGGCTTTTAGCAACTCCACACTCATGGGGGCACTTAGACAAATTTCACATCCACCTCGACAGTGATTATCTGCTAACTGTTCTTGTGATGACAGTGTGAATGGCCACACATTCTCTAAGTGTCAAATGAGCAGTGTTAGATGTTTGTGTGTGTCATCTGGAATTTGGTGAACTTGCCACAAGAGGGTTCGATGGGCTCATGCAGCACACACTTTCAGCTGCTGGTGTGCACAAATACTTGTAGCAAAAGGTGTATGAGGCACTGGAAGCAGCTACGATTTTACACGTTTTGCATACGATTCCTGCTTCATGTGCACTTCAACCAAATTTGCACTATGTGTGAACGTGCCCTTATGTTTTAGGGAGATGTCCATTCACCCAAAAGTGCATGGCTTGCTTTGACCTTTCTGCATGTGGAAGTGCCTTTGAGCCACTTTCACTCAACCCTAAATGCTTTTGGTTGCTACAGGCATATGTGTGTAAATGTAACAAGAATTCACTTTGGATTAAAATGTGATAGTGGGCAGCTGAGGTTCTGTCACCACATTGTTATTATTACTATTATTTTAAAACATCAATAAATGGAAAAAGCATCCAGCTTCACTACCCAATAGAAAGAAGAAAAAAAAAAATCACTTCAGCTCAAGAGCAGCAGTTACTGTAGGTAATGCCACTTGGAACATAACGCGAACAGCCTCTTAACACAATTTCATGGTACACGAGTCTCTTGATCTCACAGTGGGGGTTGGACAGTGTAATTAGTGGCTGACGTTTCAAATCTTCTCCTGTCTCTGCTCGGGCCAAATTACAAGAATGGAGAGGACAACAGAGAAATTCTGATGGAAAGATAGTGTGCAAGAAAATTCCTCTCAGTGGAAACAATACCCTCCCACGCAGCAATGCTGACTCTCCTCTATCCTTGGACAAAAGCCTTTGTCTTCCCCTTAGAAAAGAAGAAAGCCAACAGTGGTTTTGCAAGCTGTCCTCTCTCATTTTAATACCCTCCCTTTTTCCTTCTAAGACACAAATATACACATTTATGTTTACAAAAAACATTCATCCTGAACTAGGTTTAAGGATATGATTCCTTCTTTATGTTCTCTAATGCCATATACCAACACAGTGCAGAGTAGCTACCTAAACTCTGTAAGTGAGATAGAGTATCTCATCAATAGTTTTACATCCTCATTGAAGACAACTTTGGATGCTGTAGCTCCTCTGAAAAAAGAGAGCTTTAAATCAGAAGTGCCTGACTCCGTGGTATAACTCACAAACTCACAGCTTAAAGCAGATAACCCGTAAGTTGGAGAGGAAATGGCGTCTCACTAATTTAGAAGATCTCACTTAGCCTGGAAAAAGAGTCTGTTGCTCTATAAAAAAAAGCCCTCCGTAAAGCTAGGACATCTTACTACTCATCACTAATTGAAGAAAATAAGAACAACCCCAGGTTTCTTTTCAGCACTGTAGCCAGGCTGACAGAGTCAGAGCTCTATTGAGCCGAGTATTCCTTTAACTTTAACTAGTAATGACTTCATGACTTTCTTTGCTAATAAAATTTTAACTATTAGAGAAAAAATTACTCATAACCATCCCAAAGACGTATCGTTATCTTTGGCTGCTTTCAGTGATGCCGGTATTTGGTTAGACTATTTCTCTCTGATTGTTCTGTCTGAGTTATTTTCATTAGTTACTTCCTCCAAACCATCAACATGTCTATTAGACCCCATTCCTACCAGGCTGCTCAAGGAAGCCCTACCATTAATTGTTTCGATCTTAAATATGATCAATCTATCTTTATTAGTTGGCTATGTACCACAGGCTTTTAAGGTGGCAGTAATTAAACCATTACTTAAAAAGCCATCACTTGACCCAGCTATCTTAGCTAATTATAGGACAATCTCCAACCTTCCTTTTCTCTCAAAAATTCTTGAAAGGGTAGTTGTAAAACAACTAACTGATCATCTGCAGAGGAATGGTCTATTTGAAGAGTTTCAGTCAGGTTTTAGAATTCATCATAGTACAGAAACAGCATTAGTGAAGTTTACAAATGATCTTCTTATGGCCTCAGACAGTGGACTCAACTCTGTGCTTGTTCTGTTAGACCTCAGTGCTGCTTTTGATACTGTTGACCATAAAATTTTATTACAGAGATTAGAGCATGCCATATGTATTAAAGGCACTGCGCTGCGGTGGTTTGAATCATATTTATCTAACAGATTACAATTTGTTCATGTAAATGGGGAATCTTCTTCACAGACTAGGGTTAATTATGGAGTTCCACAAGGTTCTGTGCTAGGACCAATTTTATTCACTTTATACATGTTTCCCTTAGGCAGTATTATTAGACGGCATTGCTTAAATTTTCATTGTTACGCAGATGATACCCAGCTTTATCTATCCATGAAGCCAGAGGACACACACCAATTAGCTAAACTGCAGGATTGTCTTACAGACATAAAGACATGGATGACCTCTAATTTCCTGCTTTTAAACTCAGATAAAACTGAAGTTATTGTACTTGGCCCCACAAATCTTAGAAACATGGTGTCTAACCAGATCCTTACTCTGGATGGCATTACCTTGACCTCTAGTAATACTGTGAGAAATCTTGGAGTCATTTTTGATCAGGATATGTCATTCAATGCGCATATTAAACAAAAATGTAGGACTGCTTTTTTGCATTTGCGCAATGTCTCTAAAATTAGAAAGGTCTTGTCTCAGAGTGATGCTAAAAAACTAATTCATGCATTTATTTCCTCTAGGCTGGACTATTGTAATTCATTATTATCAGGTTGTCCTAAAAGTTCCCTGAAAAGCTTTCAGTTAATTCAAAATGCTGCAGCTATAGTGCTGACAGGGACTAGAAGGAGAGAGCATATCTCACCCATATTGGCCTCTCTTCAATGGCTTCCTGTTAATTCTAGAATAGAATTTAAAATTCTTCTTCTTACTTATAAGGTTTTGAATAATCAGGTCCCATCTTATCTTAGGGACCTCATAGTACCATATCACCCCAAAAGAGCACTTCGCTCTCAGACTGCAGGCTTACTTGTAGTTCCTAGGGTTTGTAAGAGTAGAATGGGAGGCAGAGCCTTCAGCTTTCAGGCTCCTCTCCTGTGGAACCAGCTCCCAATTCGGATCAGGGAGACAGACACCCTCTCTACTTTTAAGATTAGGCTTAAAACTTTCCTTTTTGCTAAAGCTTATAGTTAGGGCTGGATCAGGTGACCCTGAACCATCCCTTAGTTATGCTGCTATAGACTTAGACTGCTGGGGGGTTCCCATGATGCACTGAGTGTTTCTTTCTCTTTTTGCTCTGTATGCACCACTCTGCATTTAATCATTAGTGATTGATCTCTGCTCCCCTCCACAGCATGTATTTTTCCTGATTCTCTCCCTCAGCCCCAACCAGTCCCACCAGAAGACTGCCCCTCCCTGAGCCTGGTTCTGCTGGAGGTTTCTTCCTGTTAAAAGGGAGTTTTTCCTTCCCACTGTTGCCAATTGCTTGCTCACAGGGGGTCGTTTTGACCGTTAGATTTTTCTGTAATTATTGTATGGCCTTGCCTTACAATATAAGGCGCCTTGGGGCAACTGTTTGTTGTGATTTGGCGCTATATAAATAAAATTGATTTGATTTGAATTGATTTGACATGAATGCAGCAGTAACAGTGGGTGTGTATAGTCAACCTAACGCTAACAATGGATGTTCAACTTTATTCAGAGAACCGTAGTCAACAAATTCTGTTATCCCTGTGCTTCTGAGGCAGAGCAAGTATCTCTGGTGTAGACAGGTGTTTGATTCCACTTTTGTGTGTCACACTACCTATGTCCTTAAAGAATACACTTCATCTCTATTGTCCCAGTCCACTCAGCTGTAAATGGGTATTGGTCTTGGCTGTAGGAGTAACCGCCAATGGACTGGCACCCTGTCCAAGGGGAGTTGTAGACTCATCTCCTTCATGTTATGGAATCGAGCTGTAATCACTAGCATCAATGGGCCTCAAGGCCTATGGAGGACTTACTTCTAGTTCCTCTTGTGTAAGTGATAACTTAAAAACAATACTGTCATCTTACAAATCACCAAATTATAAAAAAGCACTTATGAGGATGAAGTCATTATAAGGTCAGGGTGCAACGGAGCTCAAATAATGAGTCGTGGATGGGAACAGGGATAACAGTACCTACCATTTCCTACTACCCTGAGTTTTTATTTGAATTTATACCTCAATACAACCAACTCCTGATTTGTCATTATTTTAATATCCAAGTTTGCTGTCCTTCTGACCAATTTGCTACTGATTTTAAAACTTCTGACATGTTTTGATTTAATTCAGTCAGTAGATGGACCTATTCTTCTCTGTCACACATTACATCTCATTATTTCTCTTAGGCTCTCAGTCACTCAGAGAAATATCTGACACTGCCATGTCAGATCATTTACAGATAGATTGTTTTTGAATTTACAGCTCCTGAACTGACCTGTAAAGCTATTACTTTGTCCTATAAGCATATCCTCACTTCTTCGACACCTGGAGAATTCATTGCTTCTTACAGCAATTCATTGCTTCTTCTTCTGACTTACAGTCCTCAAAGTCCTAGTCTCACCATCATCTCCAGACAGCATTCTTTCCTCCTTCCTCCACCTGCACTGGAATTCTGGACCCTGTTGCTCCTTTTCAGTGGAAATCCTCAAAACAGAGGGAAGATCCCTGGTCCCTCTAGCCATGCACTTAGGCTCTAACCCACACAGTGCTGATGTGTTGATGTTTCGGTGGCTGTGTGATAAATGTCTGCACTTTTTTCTTGACACGTTTCCTTCTATCAGACAACTGAACAGCAGGAATTTGAATAGTAACCTGACTGATCCTCCTTCAGACTCTGCAGTATTTGAGCAGTTTGAACCAGTCTTCCTCTCAACCTTCACAAAAATAATGCAACAATGAAACCAACAAACTGCCACTTGGACATTGTTTCTGCTACAGTGTTGGCTGAGGTTTTTAATACTGCTGGATCTAGTCTATCAAGTGCCATCAACTCTTCCCTGAGTTCTGGATCTGTACCAGCTACCTTAAAAAAATGCTGTGGTTTGACCTCTTTTTAGACCTGTTTCCCACTTGCCCTTTCTGTCTAAGGTTTTAGAGAAAGTTGTTTTTCTCCAATTGCAGTCATTTTGACAGCATTTATGTTTTTGAAAAATGCCAATATGGCTTCAGGTCTCGTTGTCGCACCGAGTCTGCTCTGCTGAAGGTACATAATGATATTGCATTGTCTGTGGATGTTATTAGTGTTACTAGACCTCACTGCGGACTTTGATACTGTGGATTACTCAGTCCTCTTATCCCGCCTGAGCCAATATGTTGGCACCAACAGCAAGTGAACTTAAGTGGTTGTCTTCTTACCTGACTAACCAAACTGTCATGGTTGGCAATATGTTCTCCTCTTGTACATCTTTCTCTTGCAAGGTACCACATGTTTCAATTCTTGGCCCTACACTATTCTCAATCTATATGCTACAGCTTGGGTCAATTATTGCTAAGCATAATCTGTCTTTCCATTGCTATGCAGATGATGTTCAAATGGATTTAATTGTGGGACCAACAAAGAGCAAAGCACAACAAACTATTATGGATTGTATTGTTGATATCAAATAGTAGTCATCATCAAACGTCTTGCACTTAAATGAAGAAAAAACAGAATGCATTGTGTTTGGGGATACAGAAGAGTATGGTTTGTGCAGTGCCTTCTGATTTTAAAAATACTGTTAAGAATCTTGGTATTTGACACTGATCTTAATTTGACAGACAGACTGACAATCAGATCGAGCTTTTTCGAATCAAGTCTTAACAAAAAACCTTTTCTTAGCCATTCAGACCTTGAAAAAGCTTTTCATGTTTTTTTTTTTTTTTTTTTTTCTGTTGTGGACTTGAGTACTGTAATGCACCTTATGCTAGTGTTTCTCAGTCCGCGATTCATCGTCTGAAGCTGGTGCAAAACATTGCAGCCTGCCATTTAACTAATACTCCCAGACATGAGCACATTACCTGTATCCTGTACTGTCTTTACTGACTTTCCATCCACTGTCAAATTGATTTAAAAATTTTGATATTTGTTTTTAAAGCTCTAAATGGTTTTGCACCACCATATTTGAGTTAGTTTTTGGTGCTACGTGACAATGGCAGGGTTCTGAGGTTATCCAATCTCTGTCTGTTGGAGGTTCCCAGATCAAACTGGAGTGACCGGGCATTTTCAGTCACTGGGCTCAGACTTTGGAACAAGGTCATAAGCAATCTATGATGAATTAGTGCTAACCACTAAGCCACCGTGTTATGACATTAAGGTTCTGTCTGGGTGTGTCTTGTCCCTTTTGTTTACCACGTCCTCTTTCTGGTTGTGCTCCCACACCTGTCTCATTTTGCCTAATCACACCAGTTATTTAAAACCTGTTTTCCCTCCTGACTTTGCCAGATCATTGTTCCTTGTGTCTTTGTTCCAGCCTTTTTTCAGTCCTTTACCTTGTTTTTGCCTTGCTGTGTTACTGAACCTTTTGCCTGTTTTCAACCTCGATTAAGTTGCATAATTTGGATACTGTTACTGATTTTGGTTTGCCTACCTCTGTATGGACTTTTGCCCAGTTTTTCAGTCAATTCTTTTTTCCTCACTCTATGCATCTGTGTGAGTCACGCATTTGTGTCCAGCCTTTTTGGGTCCAAGTTCCTGACACTCATTTACTATCCTTGATTTAATTTTGTTATTGTATGTTGTCCTTTTGTTGTCCATTTTTAGTTATACTGGAAAGCACTTTGGTTGCCCTTTGGGCTGTGTAAAGAGCTATATAAATAAAAGTTGATGGATTATTGATCAACTCCTGACATTTAGTAGTAATTATATCCGTGCTTGGATTCCAATGTGTGTTGAGCCTGAACCAGGCTGCCTTGAGCTGAGACAAGCACAAGGTAGCAGACAGTGACTGGTTTCATGCCCAGTTCACATGAAGGCACAATTGCTTTTTCATCATTAACATGAACAAACATCTGCTGTGAATTCTGTGTAAACTGCATTTAACCTGCTTTGAGATTAACACAGTCAATGTAAAATACTTCACAGTCGCAATGGGGATGATACCAAAACATTTTGTTAGGACTGAAAATTAGTGTTGGCAAACTTGAACTACTGAATGCTGTAAAATCTTTGCAAGATGCTTTCAAACCTTTGCAACAATCATGACTAAGACATCACGTGCTGTACTAAGTGTGGCCTCATTACATGAAATGTGTTGAAACACAACAGTAAGCACTGGTTCGGTACATGTAGTAGTAGAAGTAATTGTAGTTATAGTATGAATAACCTACAACTGATCTCTCTGGAACTGGATCAATAGACCAAGAAACCAGTATTCCAGATGTGTGCTTCAGACTACCTGTGTGTCCTTGGATGAAACACAATCTGTATCATCCCAATCCACCCAACAGTGAATGGGTACCATCCTTGTTTTGGGGAAGCAACTTGTGTTACACTACCATCCCGTGAAGGGGAGTCTCTCATCTTCTTCACGCTCTGGTGTCCAGGGATAAACAAGAGCCTGAAGGGCCTCAGGATTTCTCCTCCATCATCTCCATTTAAACGTCAACTGTGAAGTGTATGTGGTAATTATAGGTGTTAAGAAAATGAGTCAACATTAAAATGTGCCTAAGAACAAGCAACAAACGGATAGAAGCAAATAAATAAATCAAACAATAGCGGCAGATCTTGATCATCACCAAAATTTAATAAAAAATTTCTCGACTCAAAAAGTTCCACTGAAATCTCTCCAATAATTTTTGATCCATCTTGTTTACCAGCAAATGGAGAAAACAAGACAGAGAGCATGTCCATGACCATGTGCTGCATCAGCTAACAGTCAACCAATCACCTGCAATCACAAAATCCTGAGAGCATGCAGGAGGGTGGGATGCATATAAAAGACAGAGATAAGGAGCAGTAAGTTCAAAATCTAAGTTTTCAAGAGCTGCATCTGCTGTTTGCACATATGAGTATGTATATATACAGTGGTCCCTCGCTATTTTTAGTCCAATTTTGCATGCTTTTTAATTTTTTTTTTTTTTTTTTTACAGCACATTGTGTTCTGCGTCCTCATCTAGCAGGCCAGTTGCAGCACCGCGAAGGGAGAGTACGCGTATTGTGTTCTGCGTGTCTGTTTATAAGAATCTTCTCGCCCAGAAGAAAAAAGAGCACCAACAACTACCCATAACTGTGTTCTTCACTCGGAAAAAGACACCTGCACTGAGGTGTCACTCAGTGGAAAAAGGCGCGACAGCGGAGTGGTGCCAGGACAAAGAGGCGCAGTCAGAGGAACTGTGAAATACTGGTCAGTCACTATTAATAATTTGTGTCCAACCTCATAGTTGATAGTTAAAATTAAATTTGTTAGTTCTAAAAGCCATAATAATTATTTATAGGAAAACGTTCTATTTTTATTTCTCAAACAAATGTTTGGGCCTGAAAACAGGTTGGTCTTATTTTTCTACTAAGGTTTGAACTTTGAGAGTGTTTACACACCACAGAAAAGTGAGAAAATGTTAATGCCTGTTTGAGAAAAGTGTATAAAGTGTGTAGTGAGGGGCTTTACAGCCTTAAAAGTCTATAATTGTAAAAAATAACGCTGACTACTTTGCGGATTTCGCCTGTTGCGGGCTAATTTTAGAAGGCAACTCCTGCGATAAACGAGGGACCACTGTACTCTGTTTGTAGCTGCCTCCCAGTTCAGCACCATCCGCCAGGGAATACAGGGTTCAAACTTTCCTTCAGTACTCATGTCTCACAAGGTGGCCAGAGGGTATTTTCATCTCAATGCTCGCCTCCCTTGCTCCCGTGAGAACTTTCCATTCATCTGAAAAGGAAAGTGTGTCCAAACTTTTGACTGGTACTGTCTATTTAGAATGGAACTGACATTTCCATAAACTGCATTACCATCACGTACACTGAATATGGAAGATCAAATTGGTGAAAAAAAAAAAAAAATCCTGTTTCTGGAGTTACATACAGTATGCTCTGGGATGGGTGAGAAACATTCCAGGAATTTCACAACTATATCACTGTGCATGGAGTGTTTCTCCTGTGAGATGCAAAATCTGGGCTTGAAACAACTCATTTTAGTTTTTATTTGAAGAAATTGAATAAAGCATTCATAACTTTGTGTTAATTAGTGTATAATTACCTGCAGCAATAAAGCAGTGTACTTTCATAAGCTTAGAATAAGCCCTTCATTAGATGAGATTAGACAAGGCAGAACTTTGATCCCTTGGGAGACTCCCTTAGGGAAATTAAGGTTCCAGCAGTATACAGAGTAAGAAGCACACAGAGTATCAAAACTGAAAGTAAACAAGAAAAAAAAAAACAGTTTGCAATATAAATACCGTACATATTGATCAATACTCGTTTACTGGCTACTACTGTTCCTCTCATTCCAGACCTCTGTCTTCCCGTTACTCCATATCTGTATGAAAGCCCTCTTCATGGGATCCGCCATGTTGCACCGCCATGTTGATGCAGTAGCCCAAAAGGCACATACCTGATGCTTATCACATAGTGATGAGCGACAGCACAAAGCAAACTGCAACCTCACCACTAGATGACAGTATTCATACACACTGTGGCCTTAAAAAAAGTGACAGGGCCTACAGGCAGAGGGGCCGCCAGGGATTTTAGGCCCCATGACAAGAAATCTTACTGGGCCACCCCTAATATTACTTTGTCAGTATTATAATTATATTAGGGGCCTCTCTGGGCCCCTGTTAATCATGGCCCCCTAGAATACTTTTCCTTATTCTCCCCTTTTTGCCACCTGTGCTTACAGGGGTGCTGTTTTGAGTGTGTTGCTGTAATTGTACATGTTACACACCTACAGATTTTCCTGGCCATAGGTGTTATGGCATTACGGTGAAGGACACTTACCTTGGCTGGAGTCTCTCTGGCAGTTTCTGAGTCTGACCAGCGGTGTTTGAGCTGGGAGGAGCTGGGCACACACTCACAGAATGTCTGCATGAGACAAACACACAGGGTCGACACCGTTGGTGTTTGCTTCAATCACGTGCTATCAACCATGCACTCACATGAGAACAAACACATATGTGATAAAATGCATATGCCCACAGGGGTTTAGGGTGGTACACATCCTTTTCACTTAGAACTCAAATGCCTGCATGCAAATCTGCACAGATCTCAGCGATTGGCATTTGTGTGAATTCAGGAGTTTATGAGGAGCATAATGGATGATAGTGCAGCAGATAAGTGAATATTTACTGAGGGACCCTTCAAATGGTGATGCAAGCACCAAATTTGGCACACATACTCCTTAAACATTACACTTTTAAAAATGCCAAGTGGCCACATGAACTTTCAATAGGCGGCCAAGAAGGGGTCAATTGAATAATTACACAGGGGTCAAAATTTAAAAATGCTCCACTCATATTGAAAGTTATTCCATATTATTTGTCTGATCATAAAGATTCCAAAAAGGTATAGTTTGGACTATCTGTGAATGAAAGTTATGGAGTTATGGGGTAAAAACAGCAAAAACACTGAGGTCAATTTCAGTTTGTACAGGGGTCAAAAGTTAATGTTGCTCCAATTTTGGTAAAAAGTGGTGCAAATTACTGGTTGAGCTAATAGGATTAATAAATGGAATAGTTTTGACTGTGTTGAGTGCTTGGTTTGCCAAGGAAAGGTTAAACAATGTCGGCATCCATTGGATTCTATGACGTGTGACGTGCTACCCTGTAACATGATAAGTAAGCATGATACATGATGCAAACTATTCCTTTTTAAAACCATATTCACTCAACTAATAATTTGCATCACTTTTTACCAAAATTGGAGCAACTTTAACTTTTGACCCCTGTACAAATTGAACTTGACCTTTGTCACCATTCTTGCTGTTTTTACCCCATAACTCCAGAACATTCAGTCATAGATAGTCCAAACTATACCTTTTTGGAATCTTTATGATCAGACAAATAATATGGAATACCTTTCAATATGATTGGAGCATTTTTAAATTTTGACCCATGTGTAATTCTTCAGTTGACCCCTTCTTGGCCCCTTCTCTATAGAAAGTTCATGTAGCTACTTGGCATTTTTAAAAGAGTAATGTCTAAGGAGTACATGTGCCAAATTTGGTGCTTGCATCACCATTTGAAGCCTTTTTTCAGTTTCCCGCTGCACTATGAGATTCTCAGTATGCAATGTTTCCACCTATTTAATATGAGTGTGTGGCTGTTATCATGCATGTTTTTCTCTGTGCACAGATTTTTTTTTTTTTTTTTTTGCGGGTGTACTTTGATTAGATAAAAGCAGACTAATGATGAAAGTGGGGCTTTCTGACAGCAGCAGGAGAGCATGCAGCTCTGTGACCTTAAACGCTGCAAATGCTCACTGTGAAATTGTTCAATTAGTCTAGGACAATAACACTGACACAAGAAGCATGCGCGCGTGGGCACATGTGCACGCACACATGCCCACTTAGGAGAGGAAGCAGCAAGTATGAGCAATCACTCTGTCAGTGTTCTCTGTGCAGGTATAGTGATACACTCACAACATACGTTGTATTGGGCCTCGTAATGTAAGTAAAAGCCCCGCCTCCCCCTCATGTCATAGTGTCAGAATTAGTATTGAAAGCATCAAGAGGATGGAGCAGAATTATACCATGGGACACGAGAAGAACATGCTGAAGGGTGAACTGCAGGAACAGCAGTCTGGTAAACGTGTTCACCCATCTCAAAGTCTGATTTGCAAACAATAGCTACTTGTATATAAAAAGCTTCAATCTGAAGCATATTTGTAGATGTCTTTAAATTAAACATTTTCTCTTTGAGGGGAAAAAAAAAAAACTACTTTAATTTGTCCTAGAACATAAACACCAACGTGAGTTAAATTATAATATAGTACTATAAATGGAGCTAACTAAAACCTCAAAGGAAACCACTTCTTGTCACTTCTTGGTAAATAGGTGGAAAATATCATTAGAAGTATTTATATAACGGCTGAGTGGATCCTTGTCATTTGATTGGTGGCTTGTATATCACGTGACATGGATTATTCATACCATTTGCCATTGTGTTTCATTGACCGTGCAATAGTTCTTTTTAAGCGTGCAATTTTGGTGCTATATGAAATGTGCTATTGCACGCTCTGACCACTGCACGCGCTCAGACTACCAGGGGCAGTGTTTAGCTAAACATGGCTGAGTTTGTTTTTCTGGCAGATGGCTATTTCAAGGAGCTAACTGACACTGCAAATTCTTCTAAGACACAAAATCGAATCCACTACACTGTAAGCCATCTGGAGGAAGAGCTGTTCGGATGAAAAGCTCAAAGTTTCTAACGTGATTTTTCGCTGGACTGACAAAGTTTTTTTTTTTTTTTTTTTGGAACTGCATGAAGTCAGTGCACGGCATCACAGACTACAATGTCATAATTTTGGACAATTTAAAGTTTGTGTTGGACTGTTAAGCACAAATGGAACATCAAAATGTTGGTCCTTTTTCTGTTGTTAATAAAATATCAAATGACAAGGATCTATTTTAGCTGTTATATAAAACAAATAATGATTTTTTAAAAATTCTTTCAATGGAACAAATATTTAACCCCTTAATGCCTATTGTCGCACATATGCTACAATATTTGACTCAAATATGCAACATACCAAATTGACCAGTATGCCTGTTGTCGCAAATTTGCAACATACCATTATTATTATTATAACATTATAACAAAGTCATTACCAAAATACCAAAATTACTATTTATTTTTTGTGCAAAAGTGAAATTAATAATCTCAACATTATTTACCATCTACTTAAAGGCAAAAACACACACAAAACTTTTTTTTTATATATACAGCTATATAAATTCAGGCGTTAAGGGGTTAATTCTGTGAAAGCTGGAATGTTCCATTTAACTCTGCTTTGCCTCGTTGAATGGAACATTCCATCTTTCACCTCATGAAATATTTTTATATTTCTCACTAGCGTTTTATAATATATGACAAAGAGGATATACTTATACACAGACAAAACAGAGTTGTGTAGTTAGCTACTAGCCTGTGACATCACCATGCTAACATCCACAAAATGGCTTGTAAAAAAGTTCAGAAGTTTTATTATGTTCAAAAAAAAGTGTTTTCTGTTTGAGAAGTGTTTATTTTTCACTAGCTTTTCCATAATATATGACAAAGAGGATATACAGTAGTGTTCGGTATAATAGTAGTGCTATGTGACTAAAAAGATTAATCCAGGTTTTGAGTATATTTCTTATTGTTACATGGGAAACAAGGTAGCAGTAGATTCAGTAGATTCTCACAAATCCAACAAGACCAAGCATTCATGATATGCACACTCTTAAGGCTATGAAATTGGGCTATTAGTAAAAACAAGTAGAAAAGGGGGTGTTCTCAATAATAGTAGCATCTGCTGTTGACGCTACAAACTCAAAACTATTATGTTCAAACTGCTTTTTTTTTTAGCAATCCTGTGAATCACTAAACTAGTATCTAGTTGTATAACCACAGTTTTTCATGATTTCTTCACATCTGCGAGGCATTAATTTTGTTTGTTTGGAACCAAGATTTTGATTGTTTACTAGTGTGCTTGGGGTCACTGTCTTGTTGAAACACCCATTTCAAGGGCATGTCCTCTTCAGCATAAGGCAACATGACCTCTTCAAGTATTTTGACATATCCAAACTGATCCATGATACCTGGTATGCGATATATAGGCCCAACACCATAGTAGGAGAAACATGCCCATATCATGATGCTTGCACCACCATGCTTCACTGTCTTCACTGTGAACTGTGGCTTGAATTCAGAGTTTGGGGGTCGTCTCACAAATTGTCTGCGGCCCTTGGACCCAAAAAGAACAATTTTACTCTCATCAGTCCACAAAATATTCCTCCATTTCTCTTTAGGCCAGTTGATGTGTTCTTTGACAATTTGTAACCTCTTCTGCACGTCTTTTATTTAACATAGAGACTTTGCGGGGGATTCTTGCAAATGAATTAGCTTCACATAGGCATCTTCTAACTGTCACAACATTTACAGGTAACTCCAGACTGTCTTTGATCATCCTGGAGCTGATCAATGGGTGAGCCTTTGCCATTCTGGTTGTTCTTCTATCAATTTTGATGGTTGTTTTCCATTTTCTTCCGCGCATCTGTTTTTTTGTTGTTGTTTTTTTTCATTTTAAAGCATTGGAGATCATTGTAGATGAACAGCCTATAATTTTTTGCACCTGCGTATATGTTTTCCCCTCTCCAATCAACTTTTTAATCAAACTACGCTGTTCTTCTGAACAACGTCTTGAACGTCCCATTTTCCTCAGGCTTTCAAAGAGAAAAGCATGTTCAACAGGTGCTGGCTTCATCCTTAAATGGGGACACCTGTTTGTTCCATAAATTGACGAACTCACTGACTGAATGCCACACTACTATTATTGTGAACACCCCCTTTTCTACTTTTTTTACTAATAGCCCAATTTCATAGCCTTAAGAGTGTGCATATCATGAATGCTTGGTCTTGTTGGATTTGTGAGAAAGTACTGAATGTACTGGTACCTTGTTTCCCATGTAACAATCAGAAATATACTCAAAACCTGGATTAATCTTTTTAGTCACATAGCACTACTATTATTCTGAACACTACTGTACTTACACACAGACAAAAGAGAGTTTTGCAGCTAGCTACTAGCCTGTAATGTCATTATGCTAACATCCACAACATGGCTTGTAAATAAGTTTAGAGGTTTTATTAGGTTCCAAAAACAGTATTTTTAGTTTTAGAAGTGTTTATTTCCCGCTAGCTTTTCCATGACAAAGAGGATATATTTATACACAAACAAAACAGAGTTTTGCAGTTAGCTACCAGCCTGTGACATCACCATGCTAACATCCACAAAATGGCTTGTAAATAAGTTCAGAAGTTTTATTAGGTTCCAAAAACAGTGTTTTCAGTTTTAGAAGTGTTTATTTTTTGCTAGCCTTTACATAATGTATGAGAGACATGTATATAAACACATAAAATTAAGCGATTTTGGAAAGAACAGTCACTGATGTCACAGTGCTGCTCTACTCTGATTGGCTGTCACACCTGCCACTCAAAAACAAAACTGAACAGATTTTAACAGGATGTGACTTTTTAAACTCTTAATATACCTCTTAAAATAGGGCACTATTTTAATACCTTGGACAAACTTGTCCAAGGTCTGTGTCCTAAGAATGTTCCCTGGAAATGTGTTCCCTGTAATAGGACTGGACTTATTCTGAGTACAGACAGATGGACAGAAGGATAGACGGAAAGCCTTCGCAATACCTGATGGCCATATTTGATGGCCTCGGGTAATGACTCATTATGCAGTTACTGCCTTAGCTTAGCCTTCTGTTTGGGCAATAATAATTAATGAATCAGGGTGTTTGGGTAATAATCAATCAATCAGTGTGTCCTTCCCCTGTCTGTGTTGCAAAATACTACCACTGCATAATTATTCACACTGAAACCTAATCGTGACTGACTGCATTTTAAATCAATCAATAAATTCTCTGCACGTAGTAATTTAATACCATGGTCAGAATAAAAGATTCACATCAAAGTTTGAGAGTAAGGATCTAAGGAGAGCAAAAACGATAAGCAATCAAGATCAGAAATGAGTGATCATGATCAAAGTGCATCAATCAGGATCAAATTAATTAAACTACGACACACAAAGCTGGCCTCTTTGGTAAGATTTATCAATGAAAGATCAACTTTCAGGATCAAACCCAAGTGAAACACATTAAGATCAAAGTTCAGGAGTCAAGATCTCAGGATACCAACAAAAGGCAGCAATTAAGATAAAAGCTCAGGATTAAAGATGAGTGATCATTATAAAACATTGATTAGGCTTAAACTGAGCAGCAAACAAACCTGACCTCTTTGGTCAGGTTCAACAACGAAAGATCAGCTTTCAGAATCAAACAAGTGAATATAATACAAGATCAGGATTAAAGTTCAGGATAGCAACAAAGGGCAGCAATCTGGATTAAAAAAAATTGATTCATTGTGATCAAAAGTCAACCATTAGGATAAAAACTCAGGATCACAGTTCAGTGATATAAAAGTGGAATGTCAGGATGTAAGAATTTTGGAGAAGAATTCAATACAATAGTCATCTGACAATAAATAAAAGAGATTAAAGAAAACTGTATACAACATGCAAACAGAGGACTCGTGGACCTTGGTGGTGGACTACACTTTCAGAGTGCTCCTTTAATTTGATACGTTTCTATCTCCAGCTGGCAGAGACTCAAATTGCTTTTCTGAAGAGCTGAAGAAGAACTTTATTCAAGTAACTCAAACAATTTGGCTGGTCTTTGGTATTGAGGAGGTATTGTAACAGTGGCTTCATTGCAGTTTCGGGTTTTATGGTTGGCTGCCTACAGGCTGCTCAGATTCAACTCAATAGTAAATGTGTGGGCTGTGAAACTAAAACGAGGAGTTAAAAGAGGCTAAAATGCTCCTTGGAGTTGCAGACTCGGGCAATAATTCTCCAATAGGTGAGAGTTTTGCACAGCCATTTGAGTCAGTAGTACAATGAAAAGTCTACCAGCTGCATTATACAGTCAGGTCCACAAGTATTTGAACAATGACAACTTGGGCAATTTTGCTTTTGTACACCACCAAAATGGAAGTGGAATTCCATTCATCCATTTATTTTCTAAACCTGCTTATCTAATTTAAGGCACAAGGATGGGGCGGGGCGGGGGGTCTGTATCCTGTTCTAGCGATCAATATGAGGTCCATCTTAAATTCAAGGTCTTTAACAAAACTGCATCCCTTTGCAGATATAGTCCTTTTCAGAGTACATAGTATATGAAATTAAAATAAATATGAAGATTTTTCTTAAGATAAATCACTTTTCCAGCCGTTTTTCATTAGATAATGCCGGTTTTTCCTTCCCACTGTCGCCAAGTGCTTGCTCACAGGGGGTCGTTTTGACCATTGGGGTTTTTCCGTAATTATTGTATGGCTTTGCCTTACAATATAAAGTGCCTTGGGGCAACTGTTTGTTGTAATTTGGCGCTATATAGATAAAATTGATTTGATTTGATTTGATAATCAGGGGATGGAAACTTGAACATTTTCAACTCATTGAATATTTGTCCATGAGCCAGGCAGGCTTTCGGTACCACTTAAGGGGACTAAATGACACTTACAATCCAGCCAGTGTACCATGGCTTAAACATATATCCAATATCCAGGTCCATCCACTGACCTGTGTAAAGGAAACTGGCTGGGAATGTGGTGATTTGTATTAATAGCGAACCTTAGATTTACAAATGTTGTTGAGGCATTCACTGATTTTGGCACTGACATTCATGTCTTTGGGTCCTCTACCTACCAGATTGAGACACACCTGGGTGGAGCTTATGGAGTTATGAGGTCAATGGACAGAGATATTTGGTGATGCTGATACCTCGACAGAAGAATAAAAATGTCAATCTTTAGGGCTTCTGTTTTGGGATACTATCTCACTGACACATGACTAGTGGAGATGAGGAGGAGACACAAAATTGCACTAAAACAGGTGAAAAGGTGATAACTTTCTCATGAATTGGTCCTCCAGACACTTGCACTCACGATGCCCGACTCTCCGCTGAATGTCGTTTGGAGTGGCAGAAGCAGAAGAAAC
Organism: Thalassophryne amazonica; assembly: GCF_902500255.1. Taxonomy (NCBI): domain Eukaryota; kingdom Metazoa; phylum Chordata; class Actinopteri; order Batrachoidiformes; family Batrachoididae; genus Thalassophryne; species Thalassophryne amazonica. Next base: position 13,115,916 of record NC_047119.1, read on the forward strand.
ACATACCAAGAGAGAGCTGCTGACATGGCGCGCAGCACACATGGGAAACTCCAGATGCAAGGATTTGTATGAGAATACCACGTGGCACTCTCTTGGATGTTCAGCACCACTAGCACGGCTGAAATGACCACGTGTTTGCTCACACAGTGGTCAGGACGGATGTGGACTATTACAGTGTTATTATGTGAAAGAGGTTGTGAAAATTCCCATCACATTAGGCAGAATAAGCACTGTACGAGGTCTGTTAGAAAAGTATCCGACCTTTTTATTTTTTGCAAAAACCTGATGGATTAGAATCATGTGTGCTTGCAGGACCCAACCTTGAACCTTCGTGCGCATGTGTGAATTTTTTCACGCCTATCAATTGCGTCATTTGCTTGTAAGCAGCCTTTGTGTGAGGATGGGTGTAGTCTCTTTTCGGATTTTCATTGCAAGGAAAAAGATGGAACGACTGGAGCAGCGCCGCATCAAATTTTGCCAGAAACTGGACGACAGCCAGGTGGAAACCATTCGGATTATTCAGACAGCTTTCGGTGACGATCCTATGGGCATCACACAGATTAAGGAGTGGTACAAATGGTTTAAAGACATCTGCACAACGGCGGAGAGCGAGCCGCGCTCCGGTCGGCCATCAACATGCTGAAATGACCAGATCATTTCCAAAGTAGACGCTGTGGTGATGCGGGACCATCGTGTGACTATCCGAGAAATTGCAGAAGAGGTGGACATCAGTACTTTTTCGGCACATTCCACTGTGACAGAAGGTTTGGCCATGAAAAGAGTTGCAGCGAAATTCATGCCGATGGCTTCGGCACAAAGCTGCTGACGGAGCAAAAGCACCTCCATGTTGAAGTCTCACAGGACATGTTGTGACATGCCCACCTCTTCCACCATTCGGAAGATTCAGACGGCTTTCGGTGGCTTTTCAGTCATATGACTATCCAAGAAATTGTGGAAGAGGTGGGCATGTCACAGCATGTCCTGTGAGGCTTCAACACGGTGGGCTTTTGCTGCGCCATCAGCTTCGTGCCGATGAATTTTGCCGCATCTCTTTTCATGGCCAAATCTTCTGTCACAGTGGAATGTGCCGAAAAAATGCTGATGTCCACCTCTTCCGCAATTTCTCGGATAGTCACACGATGGTCCCGCATCACCACAGTGTTCACTTTGGAAATGATCTGGTCATTTCAGCATGTTGATGGACGACCGGAGTGTGGCTCACTCTCCGTTGTGCGGATGTCTTTAAACTGGTTGTACTGCTGCTTAATCTGTGTGATGCCCAGAGGATCTTCACCGAAAGCCGTTTGAATAATCCAAATGGTTTCCACCTGGCTGTCGCCCAGTTTCTGGCAAAATTTGATGCGGCGCTGCTCCAGTCGTTCCATCTTTTTCCTTGCAATGAAAATCCGACAAGAGACTACACCCATCCTCACACAAAGGCTGCTTACCAGAAAATGACGCAATCAACAGGCGTGAAAAAACTCACAAGATCAATCAATCAATCAACTTTTTTCTTATATAGTGCCAAATCACAACAAACAGTTGCCCCAAGGCGCTCCATATTGCAAGGCAAGGCCATACAATAACCATGAAAAACCCCAACGGTCAAAACGACCCCCTATGAGCAAGCACTTGGCCACAGTGGGAAGGAAAAACTCCCTTTTAACAGGAAGAAACCTCCAGCAGAACCAGGCTCAGGGAGGGGCAGTCTTCTGCTGAGACTAGTTGGGGCTGAGGGAAAGAACCAGGAAAAAGACATGCCGAGAAGGGGGGCAGAGATCGATCACTAATGATTAAATGCAGAGTGATGCATACGGAGCAAAAAAAGAAAGAAACAGTGCATCATGGGAACCCCCCACAGTCTACGTCTAAAGCAACATAACCAAGGGATGGTCCAGGGTCACCCGATCCAGCCCTAACTATAAGCCTTAGCGAAAAGGAAAGTTTTAAGCCTAATCTTAAAGTAGAGAGGGTATCTGTCTCCCTGATCTGAATTGGGAGCTGGTTCCACAGGAGAGGAGCCTGAAAGCTGAAGGCTCTGCCTCCCATTCTACTCTTACAAACCCTAGGAACCACAAGTAAGCCCGCAGTCTGAGAGCGAAGCGCTCTAATGGGGTAATATGGTACTACGAGGTCCCTAAGATAAGATGGGACCTGATTATTCAAAACCTTATAAGTAAGAAGAAGAATTTTAAATTCTATTCTAGAATTAACAGGAAGCCAATGAAGAGAGGCCAACACGGGTGAGATATGCTCTCTCCTGCTAGTTCCCGTCAGTACTCTAGCTGCAGCATTCTGAACCAACTGAAGGCTTTTTAGGGAACTTTTAGGACAACCTGATAATAATGAATTACAATAGTCCAGCCTAGAGGAAATAAATGCATGAATTAGTTTTTCAGCATCACTCTGAGACAAGACCTTTCTGATTTTAGAAATATTGCGTAAATGCAAAAAGGCAGTCCTACATATTTGTTTAATATGTGCTTTGAATGACATATCCTGATCAAAAATAACTCCAAGATTTCTCACAGTATTACTAGAGATCAGGGAAATGCCATCCAGAGTAACGATCTGGTTAGACACCATGCTTCTAAGATTTGTGGGGCCAAGTACAATAACTTCAGTTTTATCTGAGTTTAAAAGCAGGAAATTAGAGGTTATCCATGTCTTTATGTCTGTAAGACAATCCTGCAGTTTAGCTAATTGGTGTGTATCCTCTGGCTTCATGGATAGATAAAGCTGGGTATCATCTGCGTAACAATGAAAATTTAAGCAATACCGTCTAATAATACTGCCCAAGGGAAGCATGTATAAAGTGAATAAAATTGGTCCTAGCACAGAACCTTGTGGAACTCCATAATTAACTTTAGTCTGTGAAGAAGATTCCCCATTTACATGAACAAACTGTAATCTATTAGACAAATATGATTCAAACCACCGCAGCGCAATGCCTTTAATACCTATGACATGCTCTAATCTCTGTAATAAAATTTTATGGTCAACAGTATCAAAAGCAGCACTGAGGTCCAACAGAACAAGCACAGAGATAAGTCCACTGTCCGAAGCCATAAGAAGATCATTTGTAACCTTCACTAATGCTGTTTCTGTACTATGATGAATTCTAAAACCTGACTGAAACTCTTCAAATAGACCATTCCTCTGCAGGTGATCAGTTAGCTGTTTTACAATTACCCTCTCAAGAATCTTTGAGAGAAAAGGAAGGTTGGAGATTGGCCTATAATTAGCTAAGATAGCTGGGTCAAGTGATGGCTTTTTAAGTAATGGTTTAAATACTGCCACCTTAAAGGCCTGTGGTACATAACCAACTAACAAAGATAGATTGATCATATTTAAGATTGAAGCATTAAATAATGGTAGGACTTCCTTGAGCAGCCTGGCAGGAATGGGGTCTAATAAGCATGTTGATGGTTTGGATGAAGTAACTAATGAAAATAACTCAGGCAGAACAATCGGAGAGAAAGAGTCTAACCAAATACCGGCATCACTGAAAGCAGCCAAAGATAACGATACATCTTTGGGATGGTTATGAGTAATTTTTTCTCTAATAGTCAAAATTTTGTTAGCAAAGAAAGTCATGAAGTCATCACTAGTTAAAGTTAATGGAATACTCAGCTCAATAGAGCTCTGACTCTTTGTCAGCCTGGCTACAGTGCTGAAAAGAAACCTGGGGTTGTTCTTATTTTCTTCAATTAGTGATGAGTAGAAAGATGTCCTAGCTTCACGGAGGGCTTTCTTATAGAACAACAAACTCTTTTTCCAGGCTAAGTGAAGATCTTCTAAATTAGTGAGACGCCATTTCCTCTCCAACTTACGGGTTATCTGCTTTAAGCTACGAGTTTGTGAGTTATACCACGGAGTCAGACACTTCTGATTTAAAGCTCTCTTTTTCAGAGGAGCTACAGCATCCAAAGTTGTCTTCAATGAGGATGTAAAACTATTGACGAGATACTCTAGCTCCCTTACAGAGTTTAGGTAGCTACTCTGCTCTGTGTTGGTATATGACATTAGAGAACATAAAGAAGGAATCATATCCTTAAACCTAGTTACAGCGCTTTCTGAAAGACTTCTAGTGTAATGAAACTTATTCCCCACTGCAGGGTAGTCCATCAGGGTAAATGTAAATGTTATTAAAAAATGATCAGACAGAAGGGAGTTTTCAGGGAATACTGTTAAGTCTTCTATTTCCATACCATAAGTCAGAACAAGATCTAAAATATGATTAAAGTGGTGGGTGGACTCATTTACTTTTTGAGCAAAGCCGATAGAGTCTAATAATAGATTAAATGCAGTGTTGAGGCTGTCATTCTCAGCATCTGTGTGGATGTTAAAATCGCCCACTATAATTATCTTATCTGAGCTAAGCACTAAGTCAGACAAAAGGTCTGAAAATTCACAGAGAAACTCACAGTAACGACCAGGTGGACGATAGATAATAACAAATAAAACTGGTTTTTGGGACTTCCAATTTGGATGGACAAGACTAAGAGACAAGCTTTCAAATGAATTAAAGCTCTGTCTAGGTTTTTGATTAATTAATAAGCTGGAATGGAAGATTGCTGCTAATCCTCCGCCCCGGCCCGTGCTACGAGCATTCTGACAGTTAGTGTGACTCGGGGGTGTTGACTCATTTAAACTAACATATTCATCCTGCTGTAACCAAGTTTCTGTTAGGCAGAATAAATCAATACGTTGATCAATTATTATATCATTTACCAACAGGGACTTAGAAGAAAGAGACCTAATGTTTAATAGACCACATTTAGTTTTAGTCTGTGGTGCAATTGAAGGTGCTATATTATTTTTTCTTTTTGAATTTTTATGCTTAAATAGATTTTTGCTAGTTATTGGTGGTCTGGGAGCAGGCTCCGTCTCTACGGGGATGGGGTAATAAGGGGATGGCAGGGGGAGAGAAGCTGCAGAGAGGTGTATAAGACCACAGCTCTGCCTCCTGGTCCCAACGCTAGACAGTCACAGTTTGGAGGATCCAAAAAAATTGGCCAGATTTCTAGAAATGAGAGCTGCTTCCTCTAAAGTGGGATGGATGCCGTCTCTCCTAACAAGACCAGGTTTTCCCCAGAAGCTTTGCCAATTATCAATGAAGCCCACCTCATCTTTTGGACACCACTCAGACAGCCAGCAATTCAAGGAGAACATGCGGCTAAACATGTCACTCCCGGTCTGATTGGGGAGGGGCCCAGAGAAAACAACAGAGTCCGACATTGTTTTTGCAAAGTTACACACCGATTTAATGTTAATTTTAGTGACCTCCGATTGGCGTAACCGAGTATCATTACTGCCGACGTGAATTACAATCTTACCAAATTTACGCTTAGCCTTAGCCAGCAATTTCAAATGTCCTTCGATGTCGCCTGCTCTGGCCCCCGGAAGACAATTGACAATGGTTGCTGGTGTCGCTAACTTCACATTTCTCAAAACAGAGTCGGCAATAACCAGAGTTTGATCCTCGGCGGGTGTGTCGTCGAGTGGGGAAAAACGGTTAGAGATGTGAACGGGTTGACGGTGTACACGGGGCTTCTGTTTAGGGCTACGCTTCCTCCTCACAGTCACCCAGTCAGCCTGCTTTCCCGACTGCACGGGATCTGCCAGGGGGGAACTAACGGCGGCTAAGCTACCTTGGTCCGCACCGACTACAGGGGCCTGGCTAGCTGTAGAATTTTCCACGGTGCGGAGCCGAGCCTCCACTTCGCCCAGCCTGGCCTCCAAAGCTACGAATAAGCTGCACTTATTACAAGTACCGTTACTGCTAAAGGAGGCCGAGGAATAACTAAACATTTCACACCCAGAGCAGAAAAGTGCGGGAGAGACAGGAGAAGCCGCCATGCTAAATCGGCTAAGAGCTAGTAGCTACGCTAAGCTAGCGGATTCCCAAAAACACACAAAGTAAATAATGTGCAAATAATCCAAAGGTGATTCAGCAGAAGGAGTGCCCCAATCAAGGCACCAAACAGGCCATGAAGCAGCACAGGCAACGCACGACAACGGTGCTAAAATAAAATAAAAAAAAAAATAAATAAAAACGAAAGCGTTAGCAAGCTAGTTAGCCTGCCAACGCTAATAAAAGTTAGCTGATAAAAGTGCTCCGTCGCGATGTTTCGACCGTTAGAGGTCTTCCTTAGGCGTTGGAGCACAGTAAAAAGTTAAAAAAAATTAAAAAGTAAAAAGTAAAAAAGTAAAAAGTCTTGAAAAAGACTGTTAGTTCAAGTCCAAAGCAGCAGGTAGCAGTCTTTGTGTAAACAGTCCCAACAGAGAGCCCTCCAAATCCAATCCAACAAGATGCGCACGAAGGTTCAAGGTTGGCTCATGCAAGCACATATTATTCAAATCCATCAGGTTTTTGCAAAAAATAAAAAAGGTCGGATACTTTTTTAACAGACCTTGTAAATAATAATAATAAAATAATAAAAAAAACATGAAGAAAAGTGTGAACAACCACTCACATTACATAAGACGCCCACTGACATGCATCTGTCAAGTTCGTTTGACGCGCACAGACAATGACAATAAAAGCAACTAATCTGGATCACCTCATCAACATTCTCCACACAGGTGAAGCTCTCTGTCCTTGTGTGCACGTGGGCTGCCGCCGGCCAGGCAGCATTAGACTGTGGTCCTCAGAAAAATAAATAAATAAAAGCAAAATACAGAGTAAATCCTGTTTGTGCATTCTTCTGTGGCTGGATAATATGTTTTCAGCATGCATGCATGCACAGCTGGACTGCACATTCACAGCTGAGGCACTTATAAAACTTAGTTCCATTAGATGGCGCTGCTCATCCACGGCAGGACAGAACGTGTCCAGCAATGATGCGTGTGTACAGCCAGACAACGCATGCCTGATGATTTGGTGAGGGAGTTTATCATGCAGAATTTTTGGTCTGTTCAAAATTCAAGTGTCGCATGGTCACTGCCCTGCGACTGAGGCGAGGAAACAGTGAACCTCACACCAAACTGCGCAGATTTCCTTGCAGATGCCATTCACAAGCTGGCGCAGCCCATTGCTTCAGTGTTGAGGACCCCATCAGCTGCAGAAGGCTAAAGAAGACACCCATGTTTCACCAGCGCACCACTGATTGGCAGTTACCTTTAAGAGGTGGGGATGGAAAGAGTGTGTGCCTGGATAATTGGCATCTGGGACTCAGGGCGGTTCCACTATGATGGTGTCATGTGATGCTACCAGAAGTTACTGCAAATCTTAAATGATTCAAATTCTACACTGCAAGCACATATTTCATTCATTCTCTATACCTGCTTACTCCAATCAAGCAGTCATAGGGCATGAGGTGGGGTACACCTTGGGCAGGACGCCAGTTTGTTCCATTTCCAGGCCATTGTGCAACTACTTATGAACCTGAGAGTATGTTCGTTTCTTCATGTTGTGTGTCAGGTAGTCCAGAGTAAAGCGTATGCATCTCATGTTCTTATTATAATGGCTGCCCAAGGGTTCACCCCTTTCCTCTGAGCATCCTGAGAAAGCAGGCAGCAAGAGAGTTAAAAACAAAAGGAAGTGGTGGTGGTGGGTAGCTGGGGAGGACAGGGGGTGGGGAGACAAGAAAGAGACGGAGGGAGATTTGGAAGAGGTGCGCTGAATTCTAATGAGAAGCCTTCAGGTCAGCGATAAAAATCTATGCCTGTTCTGCCTAAAACATTGCAGCTGTCTGAGTTTGCAGTACACAAAGGAGTTACAGAGCAGCCACTACTAAATAAACACAGGCTTCACAGTGATACGGCTATGCAAACTAACAAGCCGGCGACAGAGTACAGCAGCTGGGAGGAGGTTTGTATGTCCTAAAAAACCCTGTAATACCAATATGGATGCACATTTATGCTGCTGCACAGGTTCACAGTTGTGCATTAAGTTCTGCAGCATCACACGGAGAGGGAAGCGCGGCAAAGGATGGGCGCCGTGGATGGAAGCGAGTCAGTTCACCGATACAAATATCAGAGCTGGACTTTGTTCTCACCCAACACCCCCCCGCTATCTCCTGGGTTGCTGATGCTCACAACAGGGATCGTCACGCTGCTTCTTGCTAGCAGTTGTCCTAGGACGGGCGCGACTGCTCTGCAGCATTTGTGCAGTCCTAATCTGCCTCCACAAACGTGGCCCACGGAGAGGATTTACACTTAATAGAATATTTGGGCTTTATATTGGTTGGACCTTGCACTCTGAATCCTATCTGATGAGCCGTGGATAAAAACACAGGAAGGGTCCAAGCTCAGTCTGGGTGCGACTGAACGTGTACGTGCCTACGTTGTGAATGAGCGCTTACGCACGTTTGCCTGTGTGGATGTTCAAGGGGTGGAATCCCAGTGCTGCCTCAGGATATTTGGATTGTTTGACCGTGTTGTTCTTGGAATATATTTGCTGAATACATTTAGGTGTGTGTGTGAGACAGCGACTTTAGCGAGGTGTGTTTAAGCCTCCTGCTCGCTAAGCCGATGGAGTGGAAGAGGCTTTGCATACATTCACTCACAGGCTTACTAATGATTTTATGTGCCCTGCAGACTACTAAATGAAGTGACTCAAAGTGATGGTTTGATGGAGACAAGGAGCATAAAAAAGAAGAAAGCACAAGGACACCATGTCATAAGTTTAACCATATTACAAAAAAGAAAAAACAACACCAGCTCAGATTCTTCTTTTTTTTCTGAAGATGGAATAGGTAGTACAGTAATCTTTTCACCTGTTCAATAAATTAATTTATTTTCAAGTATACTGGATAGCTGTTATAAGTAACCCAGGATTTCAACAACTATGACTGAATGACCATTTTTAGATTCTAAATGAGCAGCAGTGGCCTTGGTGATCTCTAGATCTAGCTTTGGAAATAAAGAAAAATAGTGACTAAGTACATTTCAAGCTAATTTTGTCAAGGCCAGGTTTTCTCTTGTATATATACTCAACAAAAATATAAACGCAACACTTTTGGTTTTGCTCCCATTTTGTATGAGATGAACTCAAAGATCTAAAACTTTTTCCACATACACAATATCACCATTTCCCTCAAATATTGTTCACAAACCAGTCTAAATCTGTGATAGTGAGCACTTCTCCTTTGCTGAGATAATCCATCCCACCTCACAGGTGTGCCATATGAAGATGCTGATTAGACACCATAATTAGTGCACAGGTGTGCCTTAGACTGCCCACAATAAAAAGCCACTCTGAAAGGTGCAGTTTTATCACACAGCACAATGCCACAGATGTCGCAAGATTTGAGGGAGCGTGCAATTGGCATGCTGACAGCAGGAATGTCAACCAGAGCTGTTGCTTGTGTATTGATGTTCATTTCTCTACCATAAGCCGTCTCCAAAGGCGTTTCAGAGAATTTGGCAGTACATCCAACCAGCCTCACAACCGCAGACCACGTGTAACCACACCAGCCCAGGACCTCCACATCCAGCATGTTCACCTCCAAAATCGTCTGAGACCAGCCACTCGGACAGCTGCTGAAACAATCGGTTTGCATAACCAAAGAATTTCTGCACAAACTGTCAGAAACCATCTCAGGGAAGCTCATCTGCATGCTCATCGTCCTCATCGGGGTCTCGACCTGACTCCAGTTCGTCATCGTAACCGACTTGAGTGGGCAAATGCTCACATTCGCTGGCGTTTGGCACGTTGGAGAGGTGTTCTCTTCACGGATGAATCCCGGTTCACACTGTTCAGGGCAGATGGCAGACAGCGTGTGTGGCGTCGTGTGGGTGAGCGGTTTTCTGATGTCAATGTTGTGGATCGAGTGGCCCATGGTGGCGGTGGGGTTATGGTATGGGCAGGCGTCTGTTATGGACAAAGAACACAGGTGCATTTTATTGATGGCATTTTGAATGCGCAGAGATACCGTGACGAGATCCTGAGGCCCATTGTTGTGCCATACATCCAAGAACATCACCTCATGTTGCAGCAGGATAATGCACGGCCCCATGTTGCAAGGATCTGTACACAATTCTTGGAAGCTGAAAATGTCCCAGTTCTTGCATGGCCGGCATACTCAGCGGACATGGCGTATACGACAGCGTGTACAAGTTCCTGCCAATATCCAGCAACTTCGCACAGCCATTGAAGAGTGGTCCAACATTCCACAGGCCACAATTGACAACCTGATCAACTCTATGTGAAGGAGATGTGTTGCACTGCATGAGGCAAATGGTTGTCACACCAGATACTGACTGGTATCCCCCCCCCCAATAAAACAAAACTGCACCTTTCAGAGTGGCCTTTTATTGTGGACAGTCTAAGGCACACCTGTGCACTAATCATGGTGTCTAATCAGCATCTTGATATGGCACACCTGTGAGGTGGGATGGATTATCTCAGCAAAGGAGAAGTGCTCACTATCACAGATTTAGACTGGTTTGTGAACAATATTTGAGGGAAATGGTGATATTGTGTATGTGGAAAAAGTTTTAGATCTTTGAGTTTATCTCATACAAAATGGGAGCAAAACCAAAAGTGTTGTGTTTATATTTTTGTTGAGTGTAGAATCACTCACCACTTCCCACTTGACGTTTTCTATCTTTAGCTAAAAATGCCAATAAATATTCAAGTGGAATGTCATACCCATTTGTTCCTTTGAGCAATGGGGGTGAGAGAGCTTACAGACCCTGAAAAAACAGCCCCTCCCTCTTTTGTTTTAATGACAGTTTGCTTTGTCTGCGTGACAACAGAAAACTCAACACATTTTGAGGCTGAGCGGATTTTTTTTTCTGATTTAGTGGCAGTGTGAATCAATCAGACTCTTGAACAGAGCGATCGTGTGCATTGAACAAGCCTATTGCAACAATAAACACACACAGAGCGACAGATGGGCAGACAGACCCATGTGACCTTCTCTGAGCTCTGGGATGGCTGTGAAGCAAAGATGGTCTACAACAGGGATTGAAACAAGAGGTGACACTCATTCTTGTGATTCTCACATTGCAGGTGCTGAGCTTGAGCAACATGTCTCAAACACACTCCCTTTTTAAGACTTTTTAAAGACTGAGTTTTGACATTTTAAGACAAAGGCCTTATTTTTAGATTAACAATTCAGGCTAATATTAGCCATTTTGCGTGAGATAATGTCGCTCAAGCAGCTCTCAATTTTTTCAGGCTGTACAGGTTACAGCTTTGTGTGTGGAAGCTTGCATGAAGCTCAACAATTGAGATAATAAAGCCATTTAATGTTTTACTTCTTAAAATATTGTGTCAATTTGATTTTATTTTTATAGAATTGTATTGATAGGTATTTGCAGTAATAGGCAGTAGTAGAGATAATGCCCAAATTATATCCAACTAAAGCAAACATACCTACATTAGAATGATTGTTTTGGATTGCATAGTATCATTTTGGTTTTGATAAGGAGAATTTTTATCAAGAGTTACCAATAAAATGGCGACTATACCCATCCAACTCAAATATAAGTACAAAAGCATGAATACTGGTTATGGGTCAGTTAGCAGTTATTTCCAAGTGGATCAGCAGTGATTTACATTGATCCATGACATACTGAATGAATTACAAGATCGTGTTTATTTAATTTATTGGCATGTTAATTACTATTGCGTTGCTCAGTGTGTTTTAAAGTAGTGAGAATACAGATTTAGTGATTTCTCAGAGTTAATCACCCTGTTTTGTTAGAATGTTGCTGTGAGCTCTTGGCCTGATCCCAGGCCTCTCTGCACATGTACTGTCATTGTGTAATCTAACCATCTGTAACCACGGCTTTCCCTCTAATCTGATTGTCCGTGTTGTAAATGTGCAAGGTTTTACAGCCAATTTTACTTGTTTATGTCTCTGTCACTTGTGATATACAACCTCTGTTTGTGACCTGCTGCCTGTTGCTTACCTGCCTTCATGTGTTTAACCTGTCTGGTCATTTGAAAGTGTAGATTATAAGTCTCATTTTGGCTGCTGACTTTGCCTAACCCTCTGGTACTTTTCATTTTTATTTACCTGGTTAAACTTTGCAGCTCGTTTCCCTGCCAGACATTAAGATTAAAAAAAACATTTACCCTTATCTTCCACTGTTGTATGTGTGATACGTATGAAAGCTGTACAGCCTTTGGGTTTTTTTTTTAAGATTTAAGTCATAAAAAGAATTTTCTTTGCCACCCTCATAATTGTATTCTTTAGCATTTAAATAAGGGATTCATAATATGATACTGCCAAAATTATCAAAATTCTTCTTGTCTGAAAACAATTTAGAATATTGACCCCTGATTGGTCAAAATTCAAGTGATCAGGCGCCATGACATACATTTGGAAGCAACGTCATAGAGCATGTGTGGGTTTCCCCCAAGGTGTGCGAGGATGTTGTGAAGGACATGGCAACTTCCAATCGGAGTAAAAAAAAGGCGGTATGATGTAAGCTGGTTGCTCGCTTCAACAAAATAAACCACAAGGGTGGAAAACACTCCAAAGCAGCTTATTCCTAATATGTTTCTCCAATATTTCTAAGAACACTTCTAACTCTAAAAACACTATTTTTGTAACCAGATAACACCTCTGAAGTAATTTACAAGACATCTTATGGATGTCTGCGAGCACATCCCAGGAACATGCATCAAGCAAGACGGTCATGAATCATGAGTCTCTGTGAAACACATGCCTGTTGCTCTCATTCATGTTTAGTATTTGGCGTAACTTGCAAAATGACTGTGCAGAACTTCAGTCATGCACAATGTTTCAAGTTACTTGATGCAGTTTGGATAAAATCATCAGATGGACACTGATAGAGACATGAACAATGGATTTTTGCAGGAAGCCCTCAGCTTGTGGTGTATATCAAAAGGACTTAATTCGAAAAATACATTTGCATGATGTACGTAGGACAGAGCAGCACAGATCATCACAATATGGCTCATAGTGACAAATGTTTGGATGGACAGACAGATGGAGAGTTCTCTTAACATTATCTTCTAGAGTGTAATTTCCACTGGAGTAAGTACGTCCAAAGCGTTTCCACAGAGGCAAATTTAACAACAGACAAGAATTCAGTGTAGCACATTGTGCACACCACAGTCTATGCTGTTACTTAACACAAGGACTTTTAAATTCCAAAAATAAGCACAATTAACAAATAAACACACATTAGACAACATACTGGATATTATTTGATACAGATGCACGCAGATTGGTGGTCTCAGGGTGTTGGAAAGACTACAATAAAGACATGATTGCTTCTGATGTTTTTTTTCTTAAGTTCTTTAATTTGAGATCTTTGTGCATTGCTGTAGTGCTCTTTTATGATTACCTTTTGTTCTTTTATTACTGGAGTTTATTTTGAGTAGTGCTTTGAATCCTGGGGAAGCCCTATGTAAATTAGTATTGTTATAATAATAGTAATCCTAATTTTTCAGCATGTAAATTGCAATGGAATATAAGTCACACAACCTCCATACTCCAAAAATAAATAAATAAAATGTGACTTACTCTGGAAAATACAATACTTGGATCACAAAATGTTAAATGTAGCAACAAAGACATTTGCTTGACTATATGGATTCCATGAATTGAGGAGAAAATTTTTCCTTCACCACATTCCATTTCTTTGGTTTGATGTATGATTTGAAGTGTGTGTATATTAAAGTTTTAAAGCACTGACTGACTGTCAATGGGAGTATTTCAGAGCTGGTAATGACCACTTTCGAGACACTGTTTCAATGATTGCCTGACTATTGGCACATAAATATAGATAGGGCACCAGAACGACGAAGGCCATTGAAGTTACAATAAGTAGTCATTAACTTGTTTATTTTTTCATGGTTTTTATGCACTTTATGCAAAAAAAAAAACAAAACAAAACTGGAGTTCCAGTCATTATCATTTATTATATTGTACATTTGTGTACACATGCCCATTTACAGATTGGTTGCACCTATTTAACATTGCAAATATACACAAAATATTGTCTAAAGTTCTCATGACTTCCCTCTGGAAAAGTGAGAATTAACAGCCACTCTTACACTATTTGGAGACCTCATTTGGTGATAATTGCACTAATTAAAGTTATGATTGCTACATTTTGTTGAGTGTCACCGTTTTAACATGCAATTCTGTGTTTATGCATAATTACATGCTTAATAAGGCAGAAAGAAATAGAGGAATTTTTGTTATGTGGAACACATTCAGAATTATCTGTAAAAAAAAAAACCCAACTAAATCAAGCACAGATATTTTGTACAAACTTCAAAACACACACACACACACACACACACACACACACACACACACACACACACACACACACACACACACACACACACACCTGTATCGCCTGCTGGTATTGCACGAGCAACAGAGAAATGTTCTTCACCTTCAAGATAAGACAGCATGCAGAGATAGACGACGGAAGAGAAGCCTCCGGGAAAGCGGGGAGATGAGTTCAATCCTAGGAGACAAATCACCTGCTCTACCCTTCACTGCTTGTCCTTGGAGCTCGCACTGCAAATCGGCCGCACAGAGGGAGTCACTCCGTCACCTGCTGTCCCTGCCATGCATACGCACTGGAATGCAAAAAATGCTACATTGCACCTTATTACAGAATGCACATATGTTGTGAGGTCAGAGTGGCTCTCTCAGTGACATTGCAAAAAGGTTGTTGATTTTAACTAACTGTGGTTTAAATTGTCTCCTCTCTGTGAGCGTCCTCACTTATCAGTGTCTGAAAGAGATCCAGGTGTTGTGGTCACTTCCACCATCTGTGTCCTGTAAAATGTAAGTAGGATTACACCCATCTATGTTGCTGTGGGTATGTTCCATAATTTGATGTTGTGTGTGCAGAACCCTTTCCTCGCCAGAAAACCTCTCACTTCTGTGTTCACAGCGTGAATAAAAATGCACCTTCTGGTGATTTCATTGCAAATTCTACATAAATGCAGATGCTTACCCAAATAAAATTGCAGCATCTTGAAAATGCCACTTTGGTTAAAAAAAATGTCATGGTACAATGACCGAATAATTCTCAATCCCCTGTTGGGTCATGAACGTACTGCAGGTGGGCCAGAGTTTATTTATAATAAAATTTTAAAATGTCACATTTTTAAATTTTGGAATGTTTAAAATGACAAAATATTTTGAAATGTGATCAGAAGTAATGAAACAAAGCCATGGGATTTAAATGATGGGTTATTCTGCACTTATATGACCTAGATTTTAAATAATGTATACATAGAAATACTACGTCTTATAGTTTCATGTGTTGATCAAAGGTTTGGGTGGGCTCAAGATGACTTTCAAATTTCAAAGTGGGTCCTCGTGTTATGATGTGAATTGGAAATGTCGGCTCAAAGGTTTTCCAAGGTGGGGGCAAGGTTTGAAATCCTAGCCTTCCAGAATGTATATATGTGAAAATGAGAATGGGGCTTCAGACTGATGTAGGATTGATATAGATGAGTATATTTATTTAAAAACAACAACAAAAAACAATGTAGTGAGATGTATTTTTCACATATTTTACACCACTAATGTACAGATGACTATAATGATGGTTGCTGGTGTTGTTTCCTATTTGAGTGTACAGTGACTCAACCACTATCATTCATTCCTTCCTTGCCACCATTTAAAAAAGGATTTCTAGCAAACAACAATCGAAGGTAAGTACAGCACTCAGGGGTTGGATTGCTGTAATTTTTCACCAATATGACTAGCAATAATAAAAATAATAATAATAATAATAAAAATCTCCAGGCATACAGCACTTTAGGTATCCCAGAGTTTTAGTAAAAGTAACATTTAATGCTCCTCCCCACCCAATTTCTTACTGGCACGTCAACACAAAATCACCTCCAAAAAAGACAATATGTGAGCTATAATTTTTATAACATGATCATCATCATAATTGTCTTCTTTTGGCTGCTCCCATTAGGGGTTGCCACAGCAGATCAATCATTTCTATCTCCCCCTGTCCTCTGTCACATCAACCACCCGCATGTCTTCCCTCACCACATCCATAAGCTTCCTCTTTGGCCTCCCTCTTCTCCTCCAACCTAGTAGCTCTATCATACAATCTTTGTACATGCCCTGCACTACCCTCACATACTTCTCTGCCACTCCAGACTTTGTCATACAATACTCATCTCTTGGCACACTGTCATAACCATTCTCTAAATCCACAAACACACAATGCTGGCCTTCACTGTACTTCTCCATCCATACTCTAAGAGCAAACATTGCATCTGTAGTGCTCTCAGCTTGAAACCATTTTGCACCTCACAGATCACGAGTTTCACCAGTTTTCTAAGCCTAGCTTTTAGTACTCTATCCCATAACTTCATGCTGTCATGCAGTAGCTGATCAGTTTAATGCCTGTGTTGTTACTACAGTTCTGCATATCACCCTTGTTCTTAAAAATATGAACCAGCACACTTCTCCACTCCTCAGGCATCCTCTCAATTTCCAAGATTTTATTAAACACTCTAGTTGGAAATTCCACTGCCATCGCTCTTAAACATTTCCATGTATCCATCGGATGTCATCTGGTCAAGCTGCCTTTCCATTTTTCATCCTCTTCATAGCTGCCCTCACTTCACCCTTACTAATCTATGGCACTTCCTGATTTTCTTGCTCCACATTGTCCAGCCTCTTCTCTCTTTTTTTCATTCATCAGTTCCTCAAATTATTCCCTCCACCTTCTCAACACACTCTCCTCACTTTACCATCTGTATCCTTCCAGCTCTGTCCCACTGTCGGGGAAATCTGTGCTTTCTGTTCCAGCTCATGTAAAACTCGCTATATGCCTTTTCCTTATAGCATTTCCATATGCCTTTCCATCATTAGCATTTTGCTTTATGCCACAATCACAGCCATATAAGCCTATAACTTCTTCTGGGTTGTCTGGGTGTCTTGGTGGCTTTCCTCATTCTTCTCCTTTTTCCACAGTCAGTTTTTTGAGAACTCTCTATTCCTTGCAGCTTTATCATCAGAGCGCCTCGTCCACAACTACCACAAAATACTCCAAGCTGTCATTGATGTTAAAGGGGGCAATACACAGTATTAAGAACAGGGATGTGTAAACCTTTGATCAGGGTCATTTGGGTAGTTTCTGTTCTAATTATGATTTTAAAAGAGTAAATAGTTGTTGTAAATGGCTTCATCCAACCACTAACCATGATTGAAATATAACATTTTGTGTCGTCATTCATGTTCTCTGAAAAATGGCCAAACAACCACAAGTTCTACCAGAGTATGGAAAGTTTTCAGCACAGCTGTAAATTCTTTGATTTTATTTTCTTAAATGTGAACATTTTCTGGTTTGTTTTAGGAGCTGTATTGCTCTTAATCTGGCAGTGAATGGATCATCTTTGAGCTGAGGATGACAAGATATTTGAACGTGTCTTCTTGGGATCTAGATAACACTGACAGACATTTGAATACATTTTTTATTACATTTGTTGGACCTAAAAAACTAATCAAGAAAATAACTGAATGATTAATAACTATGAAAACAATACTTGCAGCCTCATTTCAAGAAAAAAAAGGTTTACAAATTTGATTAGGATGCAGTAAGGTGACAATCCTGATATATGAAGATTTGCCAGTTTATTTGCTTCATTGTACAAACAAAATTTGTTTGGAATGTAGCAAGGAACTGATATGAGCGTCACTAACTACCTACAGCAATAGGAATATAGACTGGCTATGTCGATGAATGTGGATTTAAAATATTGTAATCATATTTTAAGGACTAATTGCATGAAAATAACATAAATCAACAATCAAGTTGCAGCCCTTAGATGCATACTGATTCAAGGGAAATGTATTCTAATGAGAGGAAGGATGATGGTTTGTAAATGCAAAATAAGCACTTCTGTGACAGTAAAAGCATTTTTATCTTGCTGTAGGAGTCCTTACGAACAGAATGGCCACCTGGCTGATGGTGTTTCTACTCACACAAACACGGGAATATGAATGTAAAATGAAATAGTGTGGTGATAATTACCACGCCATTTCCTTTACCTTTGTCAACAATCATCAAAATGATTCTCATCAAGGATACCTCAAATCTTAACTTCACAGGCTGGCATCTCTCGCTGCGTCGCCTCCAATCGTCACTTCTACTTCTCTGTTTAAATTGCAGGCCACTTACAGTCCCAATTGCAGTCACAGACAGAGTTAAGTGCACCATCGCCATCATCGCACACGCACACACATGCGTGCCTAGGTACACAAACACATTTATACACTTTTTTGTATAAAGCACATGCACTTACATACTGCAAATACACCATTTATAAGACAAGATTGATCTCTTCCTCACTGGTTCTCCAGTTTAATAGTGGTGTGATAAGAAAGCAGGTACTTCTAACAGTGCGGCCTCATATTAATGTATATATTTACATACATACATAAAGGAACTCATAAATAAGACAAGCATCTTATGGTTATGGATGCTGACACTTTATTGTACAGCAACCTTGTAGTATAATTTATGGCTGTGGCTCAAAACACACATCAGACCACACTGGTGTGCATTTTGTGTGCATTAATCTGTCACTTTTTTAATGTTGAACTGTGTCTGTGCACACATATATGCAGATGATACTGCATTTAACATCTCAATATTATGACCTTGAAAATGTGAACAAACTCTGATGTTGATTTGCCCAGACAAATATGATTCCTGCTTTTACACAGTGCATCATGGGAACCCCCCAGCAGCCTAAGTCTATAGCAGCATAACTAAGGGATGGTTCAGGGTCACCTGATCCAGCCCTAACTATAAGCTTTAGCAAAAAGGAAAGTTTTAAGCCTAATCTTAAAAGTAGAGAGGGTGTCTGTCTCCCTGATCTGAATTGGGAGCTGGTTCCACAGGAGAGGAGCCTGAAAGCTGAAGGCTCTGCCTCCCATTCTACTCTTAAAAACCCTAGGAACTACAAGTAAGCCTGCAGTCTGAGAGCGAAGCGCTCTATTGGGGTGATATGGTACTATGAGGTCCCTAAGATAAGATGGGACTGATTATTCAAAACCTTATAAGTAAGAAGAAGAATTTTAAATTCTATTCTAGAATTAACAGGAAGCCAATGAAGAGAAGCCAATATGGGTGAAATATGCTCTCTCCTTCTAGTCCCTGTCAGTACTCTAGCTTCAGCATTTTGAATTAACTGAAGGCTTTTCAGGGAACTTTTAGGACAACCTGATAATAATGAATTACAATAGTCCAGCCTAGAGGAAATAAATGCATGAATTAGTTTTTCAGCATCACTCTGAGACAAGACCTTTCTAATTTTAGAGATATTGCGCAAATGCAAAAAAGCAGTCCTACATATTTGTTTAATATGTGCATTGAATGACATATCCTGATCAAAAATGGCTCCAAGATTTCTCACAGTATTACTAGAGGTCAGGGTAATGCCATCCAGAGTAAGGATCTGGTTAGACACCATGTTTCTAAGATTTGTGGGGCCAAGTACAATAACTTCAGTTTTATCTGAGTTTAAAAGCAGGAAATTAGAGGTCATCCATGTCTTTATGTCTGTAATACAATCCTGCAGTTTAGTTAATTGGTGTGTGTCCTCTGGCTTCATGGATAGATAAAGCTGGGTATCATCTGCGTAACAATGAAAATTTAAGCAATGCCGTCTAATAATACTGCCTAAGGGAAGCATGTATAAAGTGAATAAAATTGGTCCTAGCACAGAACCTTGTGGAACTCCATAATTAACCTTAGTCTGTGAAGAAGATTCCCCATTTACATGAACAAATTGTAATCTATTAGATAAATATGATTAAAACCACTGCAGCGCAGTGCCTTTAATACCTATAGCATGCTCTAATCTCTGTAATAAAATTTTATGGTCAACAGTATCAAAAGCAGCACTGAGGTCTAACAGAACAAGCACAGAGATGAGTCCACTGTCTGAGGCCATAAGAAGATCATTTGTAACCTTCACTAATGCTGTTTCAGTACTATGATGAATTCTAAACCCTGACTGAAACTCTTCAAATAGACCATTCCTCTGCAGATGATCAGTTAGCTGTTTTACAACTACCCTTTCAAGAATTTTTGAGAGAAAAGGAAGGTTGGAGATTGGCCTATAATTAGCTAAGATAGCTGGGTCAAGTGATGGCTTTTTAAGTAATAGTTTAATTACTGCCACCTTAAAAGGCTGTTGTACATAGCCAACTAATAAAGCTAGATTGATCATATTTAAGATTGAAGCATTAATTAATGGTAGGGCTTCCTTGAGCAGCCTGGTAGGAATGGGGTCTAATAGACATGTTGATGGTTTGGAGGAAGTAACTAATGAAAATAACTCAGACAGAACAATCGGAGAGAAAGAGTCTAACCAAATACCGGCATCTCTGAAAGCAGCCAAAGAGAACGATATGTCTTTGGGATGGTTGAGTATTTTTTTTTTTTTAATAGTTAAAATTTTATTAGCAAAGAAAGTCATGAAGTCATTACTAGTTAAAGTTAAAGGAATACTCGGCTCAATAGAGCTCTGACTCTGTCAGCCTGGCTACAGTGCTGAAAAGAAACCTGGGGTTGTTCTTATTTTCTTCAATTAGTGATGAGTAGTAAGATGTCCTAGCTTTCCGGAGGGCTTTTTTATAGAGCAACAGACTCTTTTTCCAGGCTAAGTGAAGATCTTCTAAATTAGAGAGATGCCATTTCCTCTCCAACTTACGGGTTATCTGATTTAAGCTGCGAGTTTGAGTTATACCACGGAGTCAGGCACTTCTGATTTAAGGCTCTCTTTTTCAGAGGAGCTACAGCATCCAAAGTTGTCCTCAAAGAGGATATAAAACTATTGACGAGATAATCTATCTCACTCACAGAGTTTAGGTAGCTACTCTGCCCTGTGTTGGTATATGGCCTTGGAGAACATAAAGAAGGAATCATATCCTTAAACCTAGTTACAGCGCTTTCTGAAAGACTTCTACTGTAATGAAACTTATTCCCCACTGCTGGGTAGTCCATCAGAGTAAATGTAAATGTTATTAAGAAATGATCAGACAGAAGGGGGTTTTCAGGGAATACTGTTAAGTCTTCAATTTCCATACCATAAGTCAGAACAAGATCATTTTTTTCATCTCAGATTTATAGCAGTAGCATATTGTTACTAGCCCTAAATTGACCACAAAAGGCTTGGGACTCCGGCGAGGGAGGTCGCATCACCTCCTCTCTCCTCTATCTCTGCTCCAACCTTCAAGTCCCCTACTTCATCAGACTGTGAATTCTTCAAAGTATATTGGATTAACCATGGAATTGATCAGCTGATCTCAGTACGCTATTGACACCATTTTTTCAACAAGGAAACCAGGGCCGGGGACCCTGCATGCCCAGATGGAATCTACCCTGCGGGCTATGTCCTTGAAGCCTGGGAGACATGGCGTGTCATATGCTTGGTGCCATTCTCTGTGGAGTTCATCGAGGCTCTATTTACTCTTGAACTCAAACACAAATTGGATAACATCTCGAAGCAAATGCGCACCTTGCAAAGAAAGATGTCAGAGACCAGGGAATACACATAAATTGGATCTGGTTGTTCAGGTGAGCTGCAAAGGTGTTTTTCACTGCTCAACCATAAACATGGCAGGCTTATCAGCCTCTGAAGGACAAAACGCCCCATTGTTTTCCTCCAGAAGAATTTATATGACCTTGGTGAACCATTCGGCTGCCTTCTTTCTTATCTTCTCCAACTCCAGCACACACGGACAGAAACTGACTCATTTGCCACTCACACATGGACAGAGACTGATACGCATGCTACCACCCCCCACCTCCTCCTGTCCCCATCCCCCACCCCATCCCAGCCCCCGCTTGCGCCGCTCCCTTCCCCGTCTGGGGTGCAGCACAGTTTTAGCTGCTGTAGCTCCCCGTTCCTCCCAAGCTGGTGGTGGTACTACCACATCGCCTCAATTTGGAAAACAGACTGTTTCAAAGTTTAGTTCACATAAACAATGTCAAATGCGTATGTGTTGTCTTTAATTCTGATGTGTGCCATTATTACTATAAACAAGTAATAATTGTGGATTAATTGCTGTATCTCATCTGTGGTAATTGGAGTGTGGACGTAATCTCATTGTTGCACTCGTGTAATGACAATGACAATAAATCTCATCCATCCATCTATCCTAACTTTTTTGAAATGGGTTATAGGCCTGAAATGCAGAAATGTATGTATATTAACAAAATAAAGTTGACAAAACATGAAATATGTTGGTTTCGTACAGTCTGCAACGAAAAAATGGGTCAAAGTAAACGTAAGAATTTTGAATTGTAATATGCATTTTCCCATACTGTCCCAACTTTTTCTGATTTGGTGATGTATAACTCAACTTTTCTGATACTGACCCAGCCACAGTATCATCCAATGTACTAGAACAATCAACAGCTGAAATCTCAATGTGACCAATCATAAGATGGAGTGCAAAAATAAAAACATGGAAAAAAAAAATACATTTCTTGCATTCAGTTGCCATCTACAATGTGAGTGGCGTCATTGAAAATCTTTTCTGATTCAAGTTCCTCACAGAAAGCAAGCCAAGGCCAGTGAATCTTAGTTTGAAAAGATTATCTTGTACATAATTTTTCTTAAGATAAAAACGGGACTCACAGACCTTATAAGAGTTAATAGAGAAAAGTGCGGTTTAAGGGAAAATGAATAAGAAAATGCAGAGATTTTCATGAATAAAGAGAAAGTGGCATGTTCAAATTCTTTAATATTTTGCAAATTGATAGTTACCTAAGTGGCCAAGCACATGTTGGCCTCAACTAATCATCTGTGGTGTTAGATTTACTAGGTATTACTTTTGGACCCTTCATATGTAGAGGAGGACAGCCCTCAGGTGGGGGTGGGAGTGCAGGATTTCTGATGATGGGGACATGTTGAAAATGGAATTGTTTCCATCAGTCTGTGGGAAAGTTTAAATTTAAAGCATGTGATAAATATTACAAAACAGCATTACAACTGTGAGTTGACGGTAACATACAATGTCAAATATGGAGTTAAAAATTGAATACCAACTCAAACATGGTGTTTCAAAATAACAGAAAATCAGACTCGCAGTTGGCAAAAACTAATCAACCTGGGGTTGGTACAAATAATATTCTGTGCTGTAATAACATAACTGCAAGTTGTGGAAGAGCATTGCATTAAAACACTGGGAATCTGAAACCTTTCCTCATAACTCTGACTTCTGTATCTTGTAATTACTACTTAGCATAATGATGATATAGCTCATAATATATCTTGTAATTACTACTTAGCATAATGATGATATAGCTCATAATTACAAGATCTTTATCTTGCATTTATAAGAAAAGGTTAGGCATGTTTAACAGTTACAGCCATTTGAGAAGACAGACCCATAATAGCACTAACTGATTTAATTGACTGTTAATCTCCTCCGTTGTTTCAGGCTTTGGGAGATATTTACGCCTTCGCCAATGCCAGCAACAACTTCACTTCTGTCAACATTGCTCAAGGATTCAAAGACAGAGTTTGTAATCCAGGCAGGTCAGAGCTTTTTCTGTCTCGACATTTCAAACACTTTTCCAAACAGACACATAGTTGCTGTTCAGATACTGTTAAATGGTTACAAAAAAATTAAATCTCTGAACTCTAATACAGTACAGTGAATCAGATAGCATTGGCTCTGCATTTACCATGGCTACAGTCATTTAAAATGACTCAAATCTGCTACATATCTAATACATATGTATAATTATAGTGTGTTATTAGAAGGATTATCAGTAATAAACCGTATCGAGAGTCAACAAATCAGTTATTTGCTTGTCTGCAAAGTTTAAAATTCTGGGACTTGGTTGACGATATTACAATACAGATTATGTATAAAGTCAAAAATAAGTTTTTGCCTCTACATGTCCAGGATCTGTTTAAAAATGAGGGATTCCAGTTACAGTTTGAGAGGAACATTGAGAATTTGAAGATCCGTACTACTGTTAAGTCATAGTGTTTCCATCAGGGGTGTTAATATTTGGAATAATGTCCTGATAATATTAAAATAGCTGGTACATTGGTTGGTTTTAAAAGGCTTTACAAAAAAAACACATTTACCAGTGATAGTTTGAAGGATTAGGTTCACCATTTTTGTCATTGTTCACTATTACTTCTTTGGTTGTTTTGAAATTTCAGTGATTCAGTTAAATTGATTGTGTGCTTTCTCTTTTTTTTGTATAATTGTCATGAGTGTATATATGTGTGTGTATGGAGAGTTCAAATGCAAAATCAGTAAGTACTTTTTTTTTCCTAAATAGAGAAAAATGCAGTTGAAAAATGAAGATTTAAAGGAAACCATATTCATAAATGCACATACTTTCATCAATAAAATGGAAAGTTTGTTCAAATTCTTTCATATTTTGCACACTGATGGTCCCCTTGACAGCCAAGTACATGTTGGCCTCAACAAAAACTTTATGGTTTTGGAGATACTGGGTTTTGCATCTGAACTCTTCATATATATATATATATATATATATATATATATATATAAAAATACACATTCTTTTATTTTTAATGGTATAAGGAGAGGGTGCTTATAAGTCCTGCTTCTCCCTTCACCCTTTCAGCCACACAGATTTACATTGTTCCTTTTATGTTTTGTTATTGTCTTTATTGTTGCTCATCTTTGTGCCGGATAAATAAATTAATTCATTCATTCATTAGTAAAAGGAAATAACAATTTGTTGACAAGGTCTAATCTTTTGAGCAATTGCCAGAAACACAGAGTTATACATTATTTTAAGTATACTTCATATTTGTAATGTTTTAGAGTGTATCTGGAAAGCATGGAAGGGGACCATCTGTGCAAAGCAATTTTTCAGATCTCTCCAAAGATGTTTAATTGGATTCAGGTCTGGGCTCTGGCTGGGCCACTCATGGACATTCACAGAGTGGTCCTGAAGCCACTCCTTTGATAGCTTGGCTGTGTGCTTAGGGTCATTGTCCTACTGAAAGATGAACCGCTGCCCCAGTCTGAGGCAAACGATTACTCTGGAGCAGGTTTGCATCCAGGATGTCGCTGTACATTGCTGCATTCATCTTTCCCTCACTCCTGACTGGTCTCCCAGTTCCTGCCGCTGAAAAACATCCTCACAGCATGATGCTGCCACCACCATGCTTCACTGTAGGGTTGGTGCCTGGTTTCCTCCAAACATGATGTCTGGCATTCACACCAAAGAGTTCATTCTTTCTCTCATCAGACCAGCAAATTTTGTTTCTCATGGTCAGAGTCCTTGAGGTGCCTTTTGACAAACTCCCGGCAGGCTGCCATGTGCCTTTTACTAAGGAGTGGCTTCCATCTGGCCAGTCTACCATCCAGGCCTGATTGGTGGATTGCTGCAGAGATGGTTGTCCTTCTGGAAGGTTCTCCTCTCTCCACAGAGGAAGGCTGGAGCTCAGTCAGGAAGGTGATCAACCTCCCTGACTGAGCGCCAGCCTTGAACCCAATGCTTATGTGCTTGTGAGTTCTTAGTTTTTATTTTTTAATACATTTGCAAAAGTACATACATGTGATTTCACTCACTCACTCATCTTCAACAGCTTACTCCAATGTAGGGTATCATAGGGTGACTAAACATCCTGTTTTCCCAGGACATGTCCTGGTTTCTCTGAGAAGCCCATCTGAATTTCTATCTTTGACTATAGATAGTATTTTGCAATATAACAATTTTCTGTCTATACAGAGTAAGCATTCTTTAAATTTTTGAAATTATAAAGAATCTCTGAGTAAACTGAGTATCTCATTGATGGGCTGAGTGTCCTGGTTTTGTCAGTAGTCAAAATATGGTCACCGTAGGGTATCGGGGGGCTGGATCCTATCCCTGCAATGATAGGGCATGAGGCGGGGTACGCACTGGACAGGATGCCAGTCTGTCACAGGGCCACATACAGACAAACACACACATGCACACCTAAGGACAATTTAAAGTTTCCAATCCACCAAACCTGATTTCTAATTTTATTTTCAATAAATTTGAAAAAATTCAAAAATAATTTTTTTTTTCATGTTGTCATTACAGGATGTTGTGAGTAAAATATTGAGGGGAAAAATAATTGCTCCATTTTGGATGAAGGCTGTAACATAAGATGTGGACAAAGTGAAGCGCTGTGAATACTTTCCAGATGCACTGTACAATCCAATCAAGGTCAAAATGCTTCACAAACATTGGTTAAATTAACATCTTAAGATTCCAAACAAATACTGGTGGCTTTGCTGGCCACTAGGCATAGCATTTTGAAATGAAAGATCTCCATGTCGCATGAACCATCCCTGCTCCTAATTCCCATCATGCATGTGATGATCAGATTCCATCCAAGCACAAACATACCCAGCAGGTGGCAAAGAGGTATATGGTTACTCTAACAAAATAAAGCTGCCTTTTGGACTGATCTCCAATAAATCTTGATAATAAGCAAAACAAGTGGCCAGTTTTCACCCTAAAAATGCAGTTTCTGTTTAGTAGATTACAGTTAATAATTTGATTAATTTATATTTATCTAAAAATATAGAATGATTCTATTCAACTGTCATGCACCTTCCAGTACATCAATAAAAATGTTCATTATTTCTAATATTTACTTTTGTTGTTGTTGTCTTTATTTTTATAATTTATAATTTTATAATTTTTTAGATTTGATTCAATTTTGATTCTATTTTTGTTTCTTAAATTGTTTGACAATAAATGGCTTCACGCAACGATGAATAAAAAAAAAAAATAAATAAACTTTTTTTTTCCTATTTTCTGAAAAAATGGCCAAAAAACAAAATAAAGCTGCTTTTTGGATTGATCTCCAATAAATCTCAGTAAGAATAAGCAAAACAAGTGGTACGTTTTCACCTTAAAAATGCAGTTTTTTTTGATGGTCTACAATTAATAATTTGATTAATTCATGTAAAAATATAGAATGATTCTATTCAACTATTTTTGTGTTATCACGCACCTTCCAGTACATCCATAAAATGTTCATTATTTCTATTATTACCCAGTAAAATTTGCAGAGTAAAATTTACTCTGCTGGAATAACATTTGGTCCCAGTACAAATAGAGTTAAATATGCTCTATCATAGTGCAAAATCAACTCTATCACAGTGCAAAGTCAACTCTTATTGGAGTAGAAACACTTCATTTGACAAGATGGTAGAGCTGATTTCACTCTATAATAGAGTGTATTTTACTCTATTCAGACTGGGACCAAATGTCAGCAAAATTTACTGTGTAGTTTTGTTGCTGTCTTTTTATTATTTCATTTTTTTTTTATTTGATTCTGTTTTTGTTTCTTAAATTGTTTAATTTTTGTCAAAATATGTCTAGTTGGACATTTTAAAATAGATTTTCTTTAGAAACAATGGTGATATATATATATAAAAAAACATTTATAAGGACATTGTGGGTGCCTAAAAGCTTTGCACAGTAGTATGTATACATTTGGATGCCTTATATACTTATGATGTGTGATGCACTACAAAAGACAAACAAGTTGAACATTTTGAGACCTAAAAAATAATTGACTGTAGGAACCTCACTGTAAATGCTACATTAAAGAACATCTGAAGAGTTGGGAAAGAAGAAGTGGCATGGTGGGGCGTAAAACGGTACACTTTGTTCTCAAATATGAGCAGAAGCAGTGGCTTTATGCTCTGGCTGCCAGAACTTTAATTTTTCCACGGTGGCAGGAAGGCAGTGTCAAGAAAATGTAATCTAATTGAACACTGTGAAGAAGGCAGGGATTAAATCAAAGTGGAGTGACGCCATTAATTGAACAGTTGGAGAGAAGTTAGCAAGTGCTAAGCATCAGTCACACTCTGGAAATAATAGGCACGCTATTCACTGTGCTTATCCAAATGGAACAATATAATAACTCAAACCTCACTTCATGTTTGACAGCTTTTTCATTCCAATGTGCCTCAGTGTGTGGCTTTGTATGTTAGAGGGTAAACAATAAGTATGTATTCTGAATTAGTTTCTACACAAAACACAACAGCATCTTATAAGCACCTCTTTACACAGTTAAATGTTTCATTGGCAGAGCAGGTCTAACCTTTTGATCAACTGACCGCATTTACAGAAATGAGACAATCAATAAAACACACATGGGTGAGAGGCAATAAATCAATAAATAACCTCATTATGTGGGACTCACTGGCATCATTCAGCATGTAAGGCAAAGTGGTGCGTTCACACAAATGAGTTCACACAACCACTGACAATGACTGGAATAAGAAATGGAGAGACCAAAAGTCAATCAATGGATCAAACTGATGTCCAGCAACTTGGCATTGGAAAAACTGAGCTACATTTCTAAAGGAATGTTTGAGGACTTTAAAGATATTTGGTTGCCCTTTCTTCGTGTTGTGAAAAACTTCGACATGTAAACTTTTTAATTTAACTTGAGTGAACCATGTGCCTTTGGGTGGGGGGTGAAAAGTCTTATGTTTGTGAGTGCTTTTTTTATTTTTGTCTGTTTGTTTTATTATTACTGTAATTTCTTGTTTTATAAGCAAAATTTCAATAAAAATATTTATGAAAAAAAATACATAGGCACTCAAGGGTGGCTATGTATTTAAACCTTGCTGGACGTCCCCTGGTTTTGTGCCCTGATGAAGCTTATTTGGCCCAACACATAGGCCCAGGAGATTTTAAGCATTATTGCCATGTTTATTTTAAGGTTTTCTTAATTTTTTTTTTCTTTACACAGTGGCTTTGTCTTTTTGGTTTCATATTTTTATTATACTTTGCTTTCTTTCAAAGTCTATGTGCAACCTCTGGCTGTTTTAGGACAGCTACAAAAACAGAAGTTAAAAATATAGAACAGCAGCGCAACAATAGTGAATTTAAAATAAAAGATTTTGACAGAGGACATGCAGAGAGTGTCAAAGAAAACTTATGCCAAAGCTGGGAATGGCAGAAGTTTCATCATGACAGCACGCCTGCCCATTCTATTCAGTCAATTGAGACTTTCCTGGCCAAATATTCCTATGATTCATTAGGCTCCCTTCTCTCCTGACATGGGTCCCTCTGATTTTTGACTGTTCCCCAAGTTCAAAGCAACACGAAAAGGGACTCAGTTTGAGTTGCAAGAAGATATCATTCAGAATGTGACAGCCCAGCATTCTAAAAGAAGCCTTCAAGCAATGCTTCCAACAATGGCAGAACCGATCGGAAAAGTGTGTGCCATTCCATGGAGACTACATTGAAGGGAATTGGGATTTCAAACACCCAGGTGAGTAATTGCATTTTTTCCACAGCCAGTGGTTGGATACTTTCTGAATGTTCCTTGTATATTTGTTTCAATTATTTTTGGATGTAGCTATACAACTATTGTGAACAATAATTTATATGCAGTTGTTTTGTTTTGACATTTTGGTGAATGTTCTGTCAAGTTTATGCTATGCTTTATCTTCTTAGTATGGTCAAAGAAGATGGTCACCTCACAGTCTGGTCTGCTAGAGGTTTCTTCCAATAAACAACAAGAATGACAATGACTATGGTAATGTAACAAACAACAGCATCTCCTTTGTACAGTTAATAAAATTTGAATAAAAATTGCAAATGAGAACAGAGTAGAATTCAGTCTCAGAGAACAAAATGTTTGACAATTAACCAACACAACCACATAAAACATTTGCATCTCAACAATTTCCTAATTGTATGCACATGAGGCACAAAGTGGTAGTTAGTGAACATGGAAAACATTTATAGCAGGGCCTTTTCAAAAGTGTAGAAAGTTCAGAATTTAGACACACAAGAACTTAATTAATGCAATCCTCTGCTGAAAATTCCTCTGGAGTAACCTGATAAACCACTTCATTAGCATCTGGAGAGGGAACAGACAGGAGATGGGAAAGGCAGCGCTTGGGGAGAAAGCAATGGAAAGACGGCTAAAGGGAGAGTCTGCTTTGTTAGTGGTGGAAAGAGACACTTTCAAGGCAGTAATTATGACGCAGGAAGAATGTAATTATTTTTGCCCAGAATGCCAGAGGGTTTCCAGTGTCTCCTAATCGTGATGGGTGACAATCTAATAGACCGCAGATGTAAGTGGTGCATGTGGCTTAATTGGTGTTTAAACCTAAGTGGCTTGTCTGAATTTCGAGGCTCTTTTCTAAATGTGTCTGTGGTGCGTGCACCCTGTGATCTGGCCCAGCATGATGTGACAAATTTGATCAGAGAGAAGCGTGTCATGGTGCGCCTCACACACGCTTAAGATACTGTTGTGTTTCACAGTTCAGCTGGAACTCGTACACTATTTCATACCGGATCCACAAGTTGGTGTGAAAAGTTTTCAAACAAGACATTTGGTTGCAGATTTTCTTCAAAGGTAGGACAGAAGGTCTCCAACTGTGGCCAATACCCTGTTTGGGCAGGGTATTTGGAGTATTATCAATCAACTCTGATTTAAGATCAGCTCCATCTGATTTTCATATTGTTTACAGTGCATCTGGAAAGTATTCACAGTGCTTCACTTTTTCCACATTTTATGTTACAGCCTTATTCCAAAATGGATGATTTTTTTTTCCTCAAAATTCTACATAATTCAGAGTATGAAGTGTGTAGATAGCAAGTTGTCAGATGTCATTATGGGGTATTGTGTGTAGAGAGAGAGGGATAGAGAGATAGCGATAGAGATGAGATGGATAGAGAGACAGAGAGATAGATATTGATAGAGAGATGCACATAGCAATGGAGATAGAAAGACATGGAGGGAGATATATATATATATATATATATATATATATATATATATATATATATATATATATATATATATATATATATATATATCGTAAGAAATCCAACAAAACTTTGTGTAGCATTCCCATCCAATGGCTTTTTTTTTGGTTTGTTTTGTTTTTTAAGAATCAACTCAAAATAATTTTCTTTGGCACCATCATAATTTTATTCCTTAACATGTAAATATGCAATTCATTAAATGATGTTGCCAATATGATCACAGTTTGCACTGTCTGGAAATCATTTGGCATTTCTCCCCCTGATGGGGAGAATTTCAAGTGATGAAATGGGCGTGGCTTGCAACTGGTAATGACGTCAGATAACATGGGGGCTTTTCTCTTCTGTGCAACGGATGCTGGGAAGGACAGTGCAACTGCCATTCAGAATAAAGCAAAGAAGTGCAACATCAGCTGGCAGCCAGCTCAAACTAAACCAAGACAGCGGAAAACTCTCCAAAATAACTTCTGTCTAAGGTTATTATGTTCTCTTCATTAGAATGAGCTGTAATTTTGCAACATGTTACAAGAATAAATTATATTGTTTGAATTTTGGTTGAAACTAAATTTTGTCCATTTTGTGAAATTTGAAAGGCTGCACAGCTTTAACTTGTGAAAAAATAAATGCACATAAATGTGAAAGTGTGGCTGTAGTGGAATAGATTTTAACTTGGGGGTGGGTGTTTTAAAAGGAACCCCGACTATAAATACGTTTATTCTATATGACTTGTTGTGATATTAGTAACATAACTATGGGACAAAATTTGCAAAAATGTCAAGTTTTATGATATTTTAAGAAACTTTATTTCTACATAGGTCGCTATTGTTGTTTGTAATGCAATGCATTCTGGGTAGTGACGTCAAACGGGGGCAGAGCTTCCCGTGTTTACATTACAACTAGCGGCGATTAGCAACGATGAGCTCCTCTGTTCACCCTTTTCAGTTCGAACCAGAGCGTGATCTGCAGTGTGAGGAAGAGAACTTTGAAAATACTGTCAGAAATGAAGATCAGCGCTCTGATCAAGCAAGAGTTGGCCGTTGTAGGTGGTGTCTGTGTGGGGGCTGCTTGCCGATGCCGACAGAGAAAGAGAACATCTGCTGCTCTTTCGCGTGTTTTAGTTCTATTTTCACTAGTTACTCGTGGATGATTTTTCTTCTTGTGGGGAAATATGACGGGCGCAGCATCTGGTTTAAGACATCGTTTGTATCCAGAAACACCAACAAGTTCCCTCATTAGCTGAGGTTGATGAAAAGCCTCAAATGCATCCGTGTTGAAGTGACGTGAGCACAGCCGCGGGTCTTTCGGCAACTGCACTCTTCCACAAGCATCCTCCCACTTTTTCCTTAACTTTCTTTCTTTTGGAAAGCAATGAAGGCTTACCTCGCTTTCTTTGTTGTCCTTAGACTGAAAATTGCATCCAAAAGCCGCGCAATGTGTTATTTTATCTCGGTACAAGAACTAGCTTTAACATTGTTTTCACTTGCATGAAAGATTTCAGAAACCTTTCCACGTCATCAACCCCAGAATGCATTGCGCAGGCAAAAACATGGCGGCCGCGATGTATTTAAAGTAGACCTGCATTGAAATAAATGCAGTCAGATCTTTGGACCAAAAAATGACTTATATTTACACATAAGATCCTTCTGAATGTAGTAAAGTAAATCTGCAAGCCCAGATCTGTCATTCAAAGGAGAAACCTTCATTTGAAAATGACAAATTTACAGCTAACATTTAGCCCTCCGCAAATTGTCCCTCTCATCATGGACGCTGCCGAGATGTCAGGGACAAGACCCTCTCCCAGCATGCATTGCGCGCGCCAACTGTAATTTGTGGATTTACGTCAGTTTGCATCTGCACCTTTTTCTTGTCTTATACAGAAGGATCTACTTTTTAAAACTTCATATTGTCTTGCGGTACACTTGGTGAGTACACATTTCTTTTATTTGTGCTTGAAAATTATTTTTGTGGACTTTTTCATACGCCCGTTTGATTGAGTGGTGTCGCATTGAAAATCTACTGTCTTTCACCTCCGGTGTTACCGTCGCGGGGTACGGAGGCGAGACCCGCAAAGAATTCAAGTCATTAAAAATATATAAACCTCTCTCAGCGGCCACAGAGATCTGGGGCTCCGATTACCGAGATGTGCGGCGCTGCGGATTTTGCAGCAAGAAGTCTGTCCTTGCGAGCAACAGATGTCACCGCGCGCACTGCATTAAAATGGCGAGTGTAGTCTCTGGACTTGTGCCAAGTTGGCTGCAACTCCATTCAGTAGACAGAGAGGTGGTGCTGGCTGCACAGCAGACACGAAGGTGTGAGTGCCGCGGCGGAATTTAACGAGCGCATGCACTCGGTAAGCGTATCGGGGGCAGTGACAGCGAGGCGTTGGGGAATAATGTCGCCCGCTGTCGATGCCGCTGCTGATCTGATCCCCGGATCTGAGCAAGCAGAGCTGTATCTCACATTCATTGCAGCTTACTTTTGGATGTTGAAACCAGGATGTGTATAACAGTAACATTACTAAGAGATAAAATCAATTTCAATGCGGGATCGGACTGAAGGCGGGAACGCGTCGTCTTGTCACCGACGTCATGGAAATGATCCGGATGTACAAAGTGTTTTCACAGAGGGCTAAATGTTAGCTGCAAATTTGTCATTTTTAAACGAATATTTCTCCACTGAATTACAAATTTGGGCTTACAGATTTACTTTACTGCATTCACAAGGGTCTTACAAATACATATCAGCTATTTCTTTTCTGAAATCTGACCACATTTATTTCAATACAGATCTTCTTTAAATACGTGATAAACACTATTTTATATCATTCAAGACTTGTTTATGCACTTCTAACTATATATTATAATAGCAGACGTCAGTGTTTCAAATTTTTGACAAATTTGATGTTATAGTCGGGGTTCCTTTTAAAAAAAATAATCCAAGCGTTTGTCTATGTGCTTTCAATAAAATTAAATTTTATTATCTTTTTATTATATTTTAAAACATCACTGAAGATTGATTAATATTGAACCTTTCTTGTGAAAATAGGATTTGAAAATTATGTATTTACAGTAAATAACATGCTATACTCGTATTTGCTAAGTAAAACTGGAATTTAATTCAGTAGGCTTGGTTTTCTAAGTATTGTTTGGACATTTCAGATTTGAATTTCTGTCAACCCAGAAAGTAACCATTGTGAATCACAAATTCACAGTTTACAGCTGTGATTTAGTACATCTGTATGTAGAAATAGTCTTTCACTGACAACCACACCTGCTTCTGAACCATCATCCACTAACAACACAGCAGGTGGCAGTGTTCAGCAGGCACATCATTGACATGACACATTGCAGAAGCAAACCAAAGCAAAATTGGGATTTCTGTCAATCTGGTGCATGAAAGGCCACCAAATTTTAATCAGTTTGTCCTCATTATTCATTCAATTTCTAAACCCATTTTGTCCATTTAAGGGTCACAGGAGGACTGGAGCGCTCTCTGCACTCATTATGCCCATTTCATTTGCAGAAGTGCAACATGACAGCATGTTTACGTATTTCTTTATTTATTTCTTTATTTATTGCATTCTCATGTTAAAGTGGAATAGATTAAGTCATTTTGTAACAGAATACATGCTCTCAGCATTGGAAAATCCTTGGGTGCTTAAAGTTTTGCACAGCACCATATCTCACCCAAAATGTCTTTTCGCTGTTATTGGACCAAAGTGAAAGAATAATTGATCCACTCTAATGGATAAATGACTTTGCACCTTGTTGTTGCTTTTCACAGTGTTCTAGTGTGAACAGAGCAGCAGGAGGAGTGCAGTGATGAGTTAAATGTGTAGACTCCTAATGGAAGGCTCAGTCTGCAGCACAAACCGCAAACTTCATTTTTTTATTGTCATTTATTTATTTATTTTAATTGTCACCTCATATGCGTGCACTCTTGTCACACATTTTTGTTCATAGCTACTCCACCAAAAAGTGAGTCTCAGTTTGATTTCACACTTTCATAAAATAAAATAAAACAAAACATACAGTATAATGTTGCATAAATTGACACTTCCAAGATGGGTAGGATTACTTTGAAATGTAATCCAAAAGTAATCAGATTACAAGTAATCCAAATGTATGTACATACATACATGTAATCCACATGTATTATTTCAAAGTAATCCTACCCAACCTTGGTCAAATGTGACAGATGTGATAACTGATGAATTTATTCTGATAAACATTGCTGGAGGTTATGTCAAGCCCCGCCCACTAAGACTCTGCTCAGTGTTTGACCTGTGACCCAGCATATGGCCAACTTGTAATTGTGACAAGGTACATATGGCACATAATTGTTCTGTATAATCTGTCGCTATGGCGATGACTGAACCTTACGACCGTTGATGCGCTCGCTCCATGTCCAGCTGTGCGCTGGCGCTTTGCCCTCTGAAAGTGCAGGAGATCAGAGATGTGCTTTACTGCATTAACCTCCTCTTTAACCCTTTCAGTAAGCCCCAAAGTCGCAGCGGCCGCTCCACATATGACATATGAATGTAAACATAATATTTAATTCTCTCAGTATTGCTGTAGTATCTTGGTAATCCTTTCTAATCTTTATCTCCATCGTGCATCCCGCCCCACCCACATCTCTGAGTGCAGGCTTGCAGCACTGAGCTCATCTGTCTCCATCCATCAGTCATCTTCCAAAAAAAGAGAACAGATTAACAAACCTCTTGCTCTGGAGATGACTGAATATGCCATATCAACTCATATATGGTGCAAATTGCCACGTTAAAATATATATATATATATATATATATATACACACACACACACACACACACACACACACACACACACACATAAGCTCTACTGCAATTAAGCTGAGTGCATATGAAATTGCTGTGAGCCATAATTGAATGGTGAATGTGAGATAATTTCTTTAAAAATGCTGAAAGTGACTCAAATTAGTGACATCAATGCCATATCAACTCATATATGGTGCAAAGTGGCACTTTAATATGCTATTTTAGCTTTTATATTATATTATATATATATATATATATATATATATATATATATATATATATATATATATATATATGAGCCAATTTGCACCATATATGAGTTGATATGACAGTTTATATATAAACTGTTTTTTAATAAGATGATAAATTACAATGGCAGCACTCATTTGGAAGTTCCTCAAGTCACTTCTGTATCTTTGGAGTGTTGAAAACAGAAATTTTTCATTTAGATCAACTCACAGTTATATGTTCAACTTCAAATGTTTATTTATTTATTTTTTTTTTTTCAAAAATAAGCTTTTAAGTTGTTGCAGGTCATTTTAACCCCTTTCTGATACTGTGAAAGAGTAAAGGCACAGAAAAGTTTTAAACATAAGGTTATTGACTGCACAGACAAGTTACTTGTAGGAGTTGCAACAATTCACAATGTAAAAGTTTGTTCAAACTGCTGTTACCTTTGCTCTTACAATATTTGAAGTTAACCTTCTGGGGTCTTAGCCGTCGTGTACGACGGCTAAGACCAAGCTTTACTAAATTGTAAATAACTTTTGAATGATATGAGATAGAAACTTACTTTTTTTTCTGAAAAGTTAACTCCGCGGACTTTCGAGCCAGCCATCGGCATCTTTGTACTCCTCATAGAAGCTGTGTGATGACGTGCGCAATGTGAGTGTCCAATCGGAATTGGTTCACCGTCACATGGTTTTCCAGAATCCAATTGTAAGGCAGATTTACCTCACGTGAAAAGCCAAAGATCGTTTTCCGGAGTGATGTGTTACTAGTTGGCCCGTTTGAATAGCCCCCTGGGTGCTCCAATGAGTACATACTATTAGCACATACTCAGTGCGCCCTGCGCCATTACACACAGCGATCAGTGAAAGCAGGAGCAGACGAGAGCTTCTGATGACAATCTCACATGCTCAATCAAAGAGTGTGTAACTATCAGGATTGCTCCACTAGTTTGCATGTGAATGTTACTGGATACCTCTGTTGCTTTTTCTGCATAAAGCAC
Organism: Thalassophryne amazonica; assembly: GCF_902500255.1. NCBI lineage: Eukaryota > Metazoa > Chordata > Actinopteri > Batrachoidiformes > Batrachoididae > Thalassophryne > Thalassophryne amazonica. Next base: position 13,152,659 of record NC_047119.1, read on the forward strand.
TGTTTACCATATCAATGGACAACAAAACGCATAGACCATTTTGTATATATTGTACAAAATGTGCATTTATGTTTATTGTTTTAACCTTTTTGTTGTACAGTCTTTCACACAAGACTTCAAATTACCTTTATAAAGTGTCAAAACAGTTGTTTATTATAGTTTGATGTATGTTTTAAACAAATGTGTGTGGAAAATTATTTTTCTCTTTATTTTTTTGTTGCCTATTTTTGATTGTAAATCTTTATTACACTTATAAAACACAACAAAAACATATATATTCTGAAAGCACACGTTGTCCTACAGGGATACAGGGAGAGCTGTTAACAGCAATAATAAAACATTTATGCTGGGCGAGTGAATGGTCCAAAAAATGCCCTCGGACTTAACTGAACCTGCAACCATGAGTTGATCAAAATCAAAATTTTTGTCGAATGAAAAAGCAGTTTGAGTATGTCTTTGAATTTTAATTAATGCAACTAATTAACATAAGTTGAAAAAAATTCTGAGTGGCAGAGTTGTTTATTTGGTCACGCTGGCGTACTGATGCTTTCTGATGGGATTAAGAGCCACCACCATCGCCTTGACCTTTGACCCATCTTGCTTCAGGCTGACAGCAGCTGTCATGCCCCGAATACAGGACTCAAACTGAAAACTGCAGCAGACTGATCTAACAAAAATACATGTATAATCGTCATTTTCTCTGCCATACCCTCTGGTGAAAGACAGTACACTGACCCAGAGGTGAACCAAGTCAGCCGATCAAATCAAAAGGTCAGATATAAACCCAGGGTCTCTACTTGCTCCTCCCTTCTTCTTATTCATCTGTCATCATTCTCTTTTCCACATACTCACCATGACCCCCCTGCCCCATAGTGTGAAAGAGTTTCTCTCTTCATCTTCTGTGCATTTGCAGTAAATCAACGTAAGCTCTGAGGCTGCAGAAACAGTGTGAAGCGGATTGATTTCTTATGTTGGAACATTATCGAAGTCTGCAAGGAGAATGGCAGATTCCATTTCTTAAGTGAGAGAGGATGAGAGAGCAGGCATCAGTTTGAACCGACGAGGACGATTACACCAGCAAAAAACAATGCCAAAGCACAATTTCAGGGATTGCTTTCATCTGTGATTATGTGACAGTTACAGTTTTCTTTGGCTCATAAATTTGGCGTGATTACAAAACTCAAACTTATTTGTGTTCATTCTATTCGAGCTGTCCTTTTCACATTCTCTGGACATCAAAGTTTGTTTTTTTTTTCCTTCCTGTCAAAAGTTCCCTCACACCTTCTGTTTGAAATTCACCCCCATCTCTTGCAAATGCCATCTATTAGTCATTGCATTTGTGACGAAGATTTGACTAAAGTATCAGAAAACTGTCTGAAATGCTGCAGTACTGACAGGGCCTATGACACTTTTAAAACTCCAGAATAACAGATATGTTACTTTGTGGGGTGGAAGTACTCAATACATATTAAACATTTAAACAAGTGTTTGCACTGAAGAAAAATCCTTAATTGTGAGGCTTTAACTTTTTCCATGTGCTTTTTTTCCTTCTGCATCATTTGTACTACATGTGGTTGACACAATATAATTGTAAAAAAATTACGTTGTGCACAGAATGTTAACATATGATGACCAGTTTGCTTGTTAAAGATAATTCAAATACAAAGCATCTCTGTGTGTAGGAATGATTGATGAGATCCCCTAACTTGCTATAATTTTGATTAATCTGAGTCTAATATACACACATACATACATACACACACATATATACATACACTCAACAAAAATATAAACGCAACACTTTTGGTTTTGGTCCCATTTTGTATGAGATGAACTCAAAGATCTAAAACTTTTTCCACATACACAATATCACCATTTCCCTCAAATATTGTTCACAAACCAGTCTAAATCTGTGATAGTGAGCACTTCTCCTTTGATGAGATAATCCATCCCACCTCACAGGTGTGCCATATCAACATGCTGATTAGACACCATGATTAGTGCACAGGTGTGCCTTAGACTGTCCACATAATAAAAGGACATAATAAGTGCCCGTAGTCTAAGAATCACCCATATATGCATGTGTATGGGTGTGTATATATATATATATATATATATATATATATATATATATATATATATATACATACATATTCTATCTCTACCTCATTTCTTATGTCTTTTAATGTTACAAGTATTATTATTATTGCTTATTTTGCACACGCTGTTTGATGAACATTTTACTCTACCTGCACCCACCCTGTGTGTTTTTCATAAGAGCTGACGTAACATGTGAATTTCTCCTCTGTGAGATCAATAAAGTATATCTTATCTTAGTGGCTTAATGGCATCTTGTGCAGAGAATGCAGCAACACTCCCTCTGTGCTCTGAGCTTTTTCATCCCATCTTTCTCCAGTCCAGCTGCCCATGCACATTCAGTGCACGAGTACTGTCTTTTAAAAAACATTTCTGCCCCCCCAATTTAGTATAAGGAAACAGTATTTATAACTCACTGCATAGTTACAGAATTTTTGTTAAAATGGCAGACAACAGCAACTTTCTATGAATATGCCCAAAAATCACCATAAGAGTACAACAATGCCTCTGACCAGAATCATTGCCAGACAGGAATCCACCTATACCTGTTTTTTGTTTATTTTCCTTCACCGAGACAGCTGTTCAACCTGTTAAAATCCTTCAATTGCTGATCATTCTGTTCAATGATAAGGATGGAGGGTTCAACTCAATCAATCAACTTTTTTCTTATATAGCGCCAAATCACAACAAACAGTTGCCCCAAGGCGCTCCATATTGTAAGGCAAGGCCATACAATAATTATGAAAAACCCCAACGGTCAAAACGACCCCCTATGAGCAAGCACTTGGCAACAGTGGGAAGGAAAAACTCCCTTTTAACAGGAAGAAACCTCCAGCAGAACCAGGCTCAGGGAGGGGCAGTCTTCTGCTGAGACTGGTTGGGGCTGAGGGAAAAAAACGGGAAAAAGACATGCCGTGAAGGGGGGCAGAGATCGATCACTAATGATTAAATGCAGAGTGATGCATACGGAGCAAAAAGAGAAAGAAACAGTGCATCATGGGAACCCCCCCACAATCTACGTCTAAAGCAGCATAACCAAGGGATGGTCCAGGGTCACCCGATCCAGCCCTAACTATAAGCCTTAGCGAAAAGGAAAGTTTTAAGCCTAATCTTAAAAGTAGAGAGGGTATCTGTCTCCCTGATCTGAATTGGGAGCTGGTTCCACAGGAGAGGAGCCTGAAAGCTGAAGGCTCTGCCTCCCATTCTACTCTTACAAACCCTAGGAACTACAAGTAAGCCCGCAGTCTGAGAACGAAGCGCTCTAATGGGGTAATATGGTACTACGAGGTCCCTAAGATAAGATGGGACCTGATTATTCAAACCTTATAAGTAAGAAGAAGAATTTTAAATTCTATTCTAGAATTAACAGGAAGCCAATGAAGAGAGGCCAACACGGGTGAGATATGCTCTCTCCTGCTAGTCCCCGTCAGTACTCTAGCTGCAGCATTCTGAACCAACTGAAGGCTTTTTAGGGAACTTTTAGGACAACCTGATAATAATGAATTACAATAGTCCAGCCTAGAGGAAACAAATGCATGAATTAGTTTTTCAGCATCACTCTGAGACAAGACCTTTCTGATTTTAGAGATATTGCGTAAATGCAAAAAGGCAGTCCTACATATTTGTTTAATATGCGCTTTGAATGACATATCCTGATCAAAAATGACTCCAAGATTTCTCACAGTATTACTAGAGATCAGGGAAATGCCATCCAGAGTAACGATCTGGTTAGACACCATGCTTCTAAGATTTGTGGGGCCAAGTACAATAACTTCAGTTTTATCTGAGTTTAAAAGCAGGAAATTAGAGGTCATCCATGTCTTTATGTCTGTAAGACAATCCTGCAGTTTAGCTAATTGGTGTGTATCCTCTGGCTTCATGGATAGATAAAGCTGGGTATCATCTGCGTAACAATGAAAATTTAAGCAATACCGTCTAGTAATACTGCCTAAGGGAAGCATGTATAAAGTGAATAAAATTGGTCCTAGCACAGAACCTTGTGGAACTCCATAATTAACTTTAGTCTGTGAAGAAGATTCCCCATTTACATGAACAAACTGTAATCTATTAGACAAATATGATTCAAACCACCGCAGCGCAGTGCCTTTAATACCTATGACATGCTCTAATCTCTGTAATAAAATTTTATGGTCAACAGTATCAAAAGCAGCACTGAGGTCCAACAGAACAAGCACAGAGATAAGTCCACTGTCCGAAGCCATAAGAAGATCATTTGTAACCTTCACTAATGCTGTTTCTGTACTATGATGAATTCTAAAACCTGACTGAAACTCTTCAAATAGACCATTCCTCTGCAGGTGATCAGTTAGCTGTTTTACAACTACCCTCTCAAGAATCTTTGAGAGAAAAGGAAGGTTGGAAATTGGTCTATAATTAGCTAAGATAGCTGGGTCAAGTGATGGCTTTTTAAGTAATGGTTTAATTACTGCCACCTTAAAGGCCTGTGGTACATAACCAACTAACAAAGATAGATTGATCATATTTAAGATTGAAGCATTAAATAATGGTAAGACTTCCTTGAGCAGCCTGGCAGGAATGGGGTCCAATAAACATGCCGATGGTTTGGACGAAGCAACCAATGACAATAACTCAGACAGAACAACCGGAGAGAAAGAGTCTAACCAAATACCGGCATCACTGAAAGCAGCCAAAGATAACGATACATCTTTGGGATGGTTATGAGTAATTTTTTCTCTAATAGTCAAAATTTTGTTAGCAAAGAAAGTCATGAAGTCATTACTAGTTAAAGTTAATGGAATACTCAGCTCAATAGAGCTCTGACTCTTTGTCAGCCTAGCTACAGTGCTGAAAAGAAACCTGAGGTTATTCTTATTTTCTTCAATTAGTGATGAGTAGAAAGATGTCCTAGCTTTACGGAGGGCTTTTTTATAGAGCAACAAACTCTTTTTCCAGGCTAAGTGAAGATCTTCTAAATTAGTGAGACGCCATTTCCTCTCCAACTTACGGGTTATCTGCTTTAAGCTACGAGTTTGTGAGTTATACCACGGAGTCAGACACTTCTGATTTAAAGCTCTCTTTTTCAGAGGAGCTACAGCATCCAAAGTTGTCTTCAAAGAGGATGTAAAACTATTGACGAGATACTCTAACTCCCTTACAGAGTTTAGGTAGCTACTCTGCTCTGTGTTGGTATATGACATTAGAGAACATAACGAAGGAATCATATCCTTAAACCTAGTTACAGCGCTTTCTGAAAGACTTCTAGTGTAATGAAACTTATTCCCCACTGCAGGGTAGTCCATCAGGGTAAATGTAAATGTTATTAAAAAATGATCAGACAGAAGGGAGTTTTCAGGGAATACTGTTAAGTCTTCTATTTCCATACCATAAGTCAGAACAAGATCTAAGATATGATTAAAGTGGTGGGTGGACTCATTTACTTTTTGAGCAAAGCCGATAGAGTCTAATAATAGATTAAATGCAGTGTTGAGGCTGTCATTCTCAGCATCTGTGTGGATATTAAAATCGCCCACTATAATTACCTTATCTGAGCTAAGCACTAAGTCAGACAAAAGGTCTGAAAATTCACAGAGAAACTCACAGTAACGACCAGGTGGACGATAGATAATAACAAATAAAACTGTTTTTTGGGACTTCCAATTTGGATGGACAAGACTAAGAGACAAGCTTTCAAATGAATTAAAGCTCTGTCTAGGTTTTTGATTAATTAATAAGCTGGAATGGAAGATTGCTGCTAATCCTCCGCCCCGGCCCGTGCTATGAGCATTCTGACAGTTAGTGTGACTCGGGGGTGTTGACTCATTTAAACTAACATATTCATCCTGCTGTAACCAGGTTTCTGTTAGGCAGAATAAATCAATACGTTGATCAATTATTATATCATTTACCAACAGGGACTTAGAATTAGGTTGTAGATGGAAGGGTTGAGGAGGTGAGGCTGGGGAGGGAAGCTTTGTTTATGTCCTGAAGTGTGGTGCAAGTGTGAAATGTAGTTGGAGAAAAATCATTCACAACCCCTTTGAGGAATTACAACCATTTTTGTGCAGCGTCAACATTTTTGGAGGTCATAAGTAATTGGACAATACAGTATAATTAAATACAGCCTATATTGTCATTGTATTTCATACAAACAACATAATGTGTCCTCTGCATTTAACCCATGCTAATTACAGTTTGACACAATCCAACCACTTGGAGCACTGGGTAGCCACAGTGCAGCACCCGGGGACAAACTCCAGATGTAGAGCCCCTTGGACAGGGGCAGAGAAATGAGCAGATCCTAAAAAAAGCATATTTTTGATTGTGGGAGGAAACCCTCACAGACATGGGGAGAACATGCAAACTCCACACAGAAATCAATCTCATGACCTTCCTGCTGTGAGACACCAGTGCTAAACATTAAGCCACAGTGCCAGCTTAGAGCCAGCTTCTTTTTGGCAAAAAATGCCCTTCACTCAGGTGCCCCAGATGCAAAATCAGGTTATTGTTTCAATTACAGTATTGAAAACCTTCAAACAATCAAAAACAGCTGACATTTTAGTCTTTTTTTTTTATGGGAAAGTTTTATGTAGTCATCAACCCACATTGTGGAACTTTTAACCTAATTTTCTCTCATTTAAATTTAGCATGTACTGTACATTGCACATGAGGGTTATTTCATGAATTTGCTTCCTCTCTGGGAGCAGGTGTTCACTCCTCCGAGGAATATGTCCCGCTTCTCCGTGCTGCACATTCCACAGCATCAGCAGAAATCTGCACTACATTTAACATTTCCATTCAGACTGGGGCACTGCAGAGAGGTGCACAATTTCACCAGAGGCGGGGCAAAAATAAAAATGTAGTAAATATTAGCTTGTGCAATGCAACCATAGTGGAGGGGGAGGGGGGGGCAGTGAGAGAAAGAGAGCCATCCTTCATTTATTCAAATGTGCCACTTCCCCCCAGCCCATCCGAATAATGGCTCACGCAGTGTGCTGGATTGAATTTTTGATGATGAATAAATAATGGACGTCGGTGGATATGTCTGTTAATATATTAGCCATGAGTTTGTCATAACTGCTTAACAGGATAGCTGCAATAAATACATAACTGCGCCTTTCCGTGCCTCCCCATGCTTCTGCATCTGAATGTTTCTTCGCATCATTTCATATTTCATCTCTTTCCTAAAATGATCCCTGCACTTTGACAAAATGTGCGTGCTCCGCGGTGACGGCTGAGTGAACATATTGTATCAGCAACCAAGATTTTTACTGGTTGACGGTATATGAATGTAACTCAAGACGTGCCTTCTGGTTAACGCTAGCCTGAGAGAAAATGTGAAATAGATGTTCAGTTGAAAAATTCTACAGCTCTATAAGTTAATGCTGCGAGGCCAATCAATGCCATTTTTTTCCATCTTTAAGGTCAACAAAGTTATTTTGTTTGTATCTCTATTTATGTACTTTCACAGTTGATGCTACACATCTTCCATGCCTTGGCTCAAAATGCTCATACAAAATATTCCAGATTCTCAATTTTGTTTTTTTTTTTTTTGTTTTTTGCAGTTGTTGATTAAATGAATGAGCCATACTACACATACAACAAGAGAAATCAGAGATTTCTGATGTCCGCTGATGTGGATCCAGATCACCCCCAACATTCAGTGGAGTCTTCCATGCCATAATATCTATCCGTGGTACAAATTTCCTGAGAATCCATGAAGCAATTTTGACGAAATCCTTCAAAGCCTATATAAATTGAAATCCTGAGCCAGAATTTGGACACAGATCCAGATCAGCTCCATAATTCAGTGGAGTCTTCCATGCCCTAATATTTGTCTGTGATGCAAATTTGGTGTGAATCTGTGAAGTAGTTTTGACGTAATCCTTCAAAGATTATATAAAGTGAAATCTTGATCCAGAATCCAGATCACAACCCAAATTCAGTGGAGTCTTCCATGCCCCAATATCTATCTGTGGTGCCAATTTGGTGAGAATCTGTTTAGTAGTTTTGACATAATCTGTCAAAACCTACATAAAGTGATATATTGGTCCAGAACGTGGATCACCTCCCAAATTCAGTGGATTCTTCCATGCCCTAATATCTATTTGTGGTGCAAATTTGGTGAGAATCTGTGAAGTAGTTTTGACGTAATCCTTAAAAGCTTATAAAGTGAGACTTGATCCAGATTCTGGATTCCCGCCAAAATTTTATGGAAACTTCCATTGCATAATATTTATCTGTGGTGCAAATTTGGTGAGAATCAGTGACATAGTTTTTAAGTACAGTAATACTTCAAAGCCTGTGGTGAAACGCTCGTCAAAATCTGTGTAGTAGATTTGACGTAATCCTGCTACCAGACAGACCGAGAAAAATAAATTATTTTGCATCCTTCATGGTCATAATAAACTAGAAGCCAGTCTGGGATCAATTCTTACAGATTTTGCATAGTACTATATTAGGGCCCCTTCACACGTAGTGCAAAGTTGGTCGAAGTGCGCACGAAGCAGAAATTGTATGCTGCTGCTTATAGCTGCCTCTAACACCTCATACACCTGTTGCTACAACTATCTGCACACACCAGCAGCTGAAAGACAGAGTGTGCGCTGTGCGAAGCCATCGCACCCTCTTGCGGCAGGTGTCGGCCAAATTCCAGGTGACACGCACGAATGGCTAACAACTCGCATGGCCAGTCGCACTCTTGGCACGTCAACAGACTACAGACAATCACTGCTGAACTCAGTGAAATTTGTCTAAATTCCCCACGAGTGTGACTTTGTAAACATACACAGACTGACACATGGGTATGTGCACTCCACTGTGGCTTCTGACAGAAGCGGCTGCGAGGATCTGTCGTTCTGGACATCACAGCTGGACAACACCTACTGTGTTTGGACAGACACGGACTAACAACTGTCCACTGTGATGCGTGTGTCTAATTGCTGTACTTACCTGGACATAAATTAAAACATATCACCACGGCGACAAGCTGCAGCGGGTGAGCGCGCATGCGGAGCAGACACTGACAGCCCCCCAGGTTGGAATGGACTGTTAAATCAGAACACGCAGCGGAGGATCCGATTGTCACATCATCCACGTGAGCTTTGATCCACATGACGTGGTGTCTGTGCTGTGGCTGCTGTGCTTATGTCCTTGGTGGACATTATACAAATAATGGATGGTAAGGAGTCCAACAGAGAAAAGTTATATTGGATGAGGCGTAGCCGAGTCCAATATAACTTTTCTTCATCCAATATTTCTCTATGTTGGACAACTTGCCATCCATCAATTGTTATGTTCTCCACCTCCCTCCCAAACTAAGCAAACAACAAAGAGTAAAGTAAATTAGATCAATTTATTTTGTTGTGAACAGCATATGAATGCTTCTAAAACATCAGTAGCGTGCTTGTCTACCTTCTTAGCGTTTTTGGCATCCTTGGAGTTCAATATTTCCACCAGTTCCTCCTCTGTGAACTCAGCAAATCTCGCTGGCAGATGATTTTCTGCTGTTGTTGACATGTTTGTTGCCATTTTTTCAACCAGCGTCTGTCAGCTAGTTCCTGACCTTTGTATGCCGCGCTCTCATTGGCTAGCTGTTGGCAGTAAGCTCTAACGCTACTGGTCAGTGGGAACCGATCCAATATAACTTTTGGTCCTAGCCTTTTTGGATCCAACATAACTTTATGGTGCCAAGCATGCCAAAATACAGGTAAATGATGGACAGAAAGGCTAATCTGTGATTGGCTATTGCAATCTGAGTGGAGAACATAATAAAATAGAAGCTAATCTGGGATCAATTCTTACAAATTTTGCATAGTACTGTGTTAGTGTGCAATTAAATAACTTGCGTATATTTTTTTGTTTGTTTATTTTTGCAGAAATGGTTCATTTGCATTCATTTCTTAACATACTTTTTGTCAAAAATCCTGACTACAACTGGTTAACGTTTTGTAGGTTTTGGTATATTGAACTATCTCGCATGAATTTTTACATGTGTTACTGAAAATAAACCAGATGACCCTACAAAGTTTAATTGACCAAATTTGTACCTCTCCACCACATTTCACTGCTTCTTTAATGTTATAACCTTGGTTTAAGTAAATAAATACACAAACAAATCAATAAATATTTTGGTGCAAAGCCTCATAAATGTTACATTTAATGTAAAAAAAAATAAATAAATCATACATTTGGTCCTTAAAAATGCATTAGAAATGTTAAAGGATGATACGTTTTTGCACATTCTTAATATAAAAACCTGATCTAGCACCAGTTTTACAAGTGTAATTTATAATAAACCAGATGACCGTCAGAATATATATTTTTATTGATAAAATCCTAGCTCTGTGAAAGATTTCACTGAAATTAATTTGTGTTATGGGGTAACAAAAGTAAAAACAGAACAATAATTTTAGCCCAATGCATTGTAAATTTCACACATTTGGGTCGAAAAACACAATTTAAAAATTCAGAAGATGGTGTTTTGCTGATTTCTAGAATAATAAATGGAATTTAGCGTGATCGACCCTCAAAACATTATTCACCAATTCAATCCAAACTCTGCATTTCACAAAAGTTAATTTGTATTGTAAGATAATCTTCTCAGTAGAAGAGGAAAAAGGAACAGTTTTTAGTTTAAAGCTTTATAAATTTCACATCAATTATAAAAGAATATCTCTAATTGGGTCCAAAAATACTTTTGGAAAATATTGTAATTCAGTTCTCACATCCTATCCTCACATCAAGAGCATTCCTTTATTGGTACAACAAAGCTTTCACAGCCTTCATTTTTCTACTCAATTAATATTGTTATTAACCTCGGGACACCTGATGGCGACTGCTCAGCCCGTAATGACGCCATTATGTTTCCCCCTTAGCTTAAGCAAGTCATTAGCAGGTAAATATATGGCGACAGTCTGATGTGGAAATGGCTCCATTTGGCTCAGAGGAGAACCAATAATGTGATTTTAGAGAGTATGAACGCATCCAAGAGAGATGTCGTTCAATCACACGTACTTTGGCTGTTTAACACAGAGATAAAAGGTTCTGTGTACAGTGGCATTTGCTTGCTGCCATGCATTCTGTGTGCAACAGCAGATTTGGTCCAAAGGGTCTGCATCAAGTTAAATCTCCATTCCCTCCCTCCCTCTCTCCTCCCTTTGTCCTATAATGTTCTTCTCCTTCAGATCCGGTGGCCAGAGTAGATTGATTGCTTGAATAAACTTCCCATTTGCCATAAATTATTCACTGAATTCCACAGTCTAATTAATTCCCTTATTATTTAGAGTTGAGACTGCATCCTTCATCAAGCACATAAATAATGACAAAAAAAGGGAACCAGAGGCCCCGTGTGTGTGTGATTTGTCGTGCACGTGCGGTTGCCATGTGTAAGGCAATCCTAGAAGTCCACCTTAAAATGTCCAACCTTACCAAAAGAAGTTAACATGTTTACAGATTCATACAGAAAACCTGTTTAGTATCTGCAGCTACTGTACGCATTCATCACAACCGTGCAACCCAGGGTCATGCCAGTTCATAGTGGCATCACAAACAGTAAATAAATCTATTAATTTGTGATACCGACATGAAAATATGGTGCATTTTGTGACGGGATCAGCTCTGAGTCCTTTCTTGTTTGCAGTGGTGATGGACAGGTTGACGGATGAGATCAGACGGGAGTCCCCATGCACTATGATGTTTGCAGATGACATTGTGATCTGTAGTGAGAGTAGAGAGCAAGTTGAGTCTAGTCTGGAGAAGTGGAGATATGCTTTGGAGAGAAGGGGAATGAAAGTCAGTAGAAGCAAGACTGAGTACATGTGTGTGATTGGGAGGGAGCCCAGTGGAATAGTGCAGTTATGTACAAGGAGTAGAAGTGGTGAAAGTAGATGAGTTTAAATATTTTGGGTCAACTGTTCAAAGTAATGGAGAGTGTGGTAGAGAGGTGAAGAAGAGAGTGCAGGCAGGGTGGAGTGGGTGGAGAAAGGTGGCAGGAGAGATTTGTGACCGAAGAATATCAGCAAGAGTAAAGGGGGAAGTTTACAAGACAGTAGTGAGACCAGCTATGTTGTATGGTTTAGAGACGGTGGCACTAACAAAAAGACAGGTGGCAGAGTTGAAGATGTTGAGATTCTTTTTTGGGAGTGACGAGAATGGACAAGATTAGGAATGAACAAATCAGAGGGACAGCTCAGGTGGGACGGCTTGGACACAAAGTCAGAGAGGCGAGATTGAGATGGTTTGGACATGTGCAGAGGAGGGACCCAGAGTATATAGGGAGAAGGATGCTGAGGATGGAGTCACCAGGCAGGAGGAGAAGAGGGAGGCCAAAGAGGAGGTTTATGGATGTGCTGAGGGAGGACATACAGGTGGTTGGTGTGACAGAGTAAGATACAGAGGACAGGGTGAGATGGAAACCATTGATCTGCTGTGGTGACCCCTAACAGGAACAGCCAAAAGACAAAGAAGAAGATGACTAATATATTTAAATGCGGGTTGACCGGGGGGGTGGGTGGGGGGCTGTTGGGGTTATGGTTAGGAAAGGGTTCGTAAGAGTAAAATAAAAAAAAAATAAAAAAAAGTGTCACGAAAATGTGACTCATTTCATGATGGGAATATGACAAAAAAAAGCGCGAGACTGGGCTATAACCCTATGGGATGAAATTTTTACATAAATGATCAGTATATGCTATTTTTGTCATGCTTTGAACCTTGTGCTCTGTGTCATGCCATGTTTAGTTTAGGATTTATGGTTTTCCCTGTGCTGGGTTTGTCCTACTTTGTCTTTTTTTGTCCCCATCTCTCGTCTGTCTCTCTTGGTGCTTGGTGGTGGGCATTGCACTCTGCTTGGGCCAAACCCTGTTCTGGATCTTCCCACACACCTGTTTCGAATCTGCATCTCATCATCTGGGTGTATTTATGTCCAACTGGTTTCACTAATCCTTCACCAGATCATTGCGCCTTGTGCCTTCGCTTCCAGCTCTGTGTTCCATGTTTCCAAGTCCTGCTACCATGTCTGCCTTACGCGTGATGTTTTTGATCCGTTTGCTTATTTTGGACTGCCTTGCTGTGTACCGGACCCCACTGAATCTTTTAGTAAATGCTTTTACTAACCAGAGCCACTGTGTCGAGTCCTGCAATTGTGTCCAGACGTTTCTGTCCACCAAACCTGATAATTTTAAGCTGCAAAGTTACAAATAATTAGGGCGTGGTTGCTTAAAAGCTAGTGTGCTAGTATTGGCTCCAGGCTGCCACCTACTAAGTGCCAGCTGCTGTTGCATTGACCACGTTTGTCCTTTCTCACCATTTTATTACAAATTTATAGGATAATATGACTTGTGGTGCAATTCATTGTACTGACGGACCATGTAAGAAATGTGTGCCCCAGTATATTAGCTGAGTGAAATTGTAGTATTACTTAATTTGTATATTACCACCATCAACACTAATTAGCAGCTAACAAGAGCTTGGTGGCATTATGTAGACTGTTACACCAGGATTACTGAGGCAGTATCTCTTAAGTTTTAATGCCCACACTTGAACTACCACAGCAGTTCCAGTGAGTGAAATTTTAATGTTATATAATTTGGAGGTTGAGAGCATTATCACTACTTAGCAGGAATTCAGAGAATACTGGCATTATCCCCTCTGAGGCATCAGTGTAATCATTCATAATTTTTAATATCTACACCCAAGCTACATGTAATGAAAACCCAGCCCACAAAATATTGTATGCATGAATAAAAACACCCAAATCAAGATTAGCCTGTTCATTTAGCTTGGTAAGTAACTCTTGGAAGTGGGTATGTGTGGGCTTCATTCATCCCACTCAGTGCCATACCAATTTTGCTCACACTCCACCTATGTACTCAGTTATGGCTTGGCAGGGAGGTACATGGAGTCAGGCATTACCAAGGTACCGACATTTGGAACCACCCCATTTGATCTTCAAACCAGCTCTTCAGAAACCCCACTGGTTATGTCACGATTTGTCCAGTATATACACAGTCTGTGGCTTAATCTCGAATCTCTATTTGACTCTTGGGTCACAGGAAAGGAGCTCTTTAAGCTGTGATTGAAATCAGCAGGAGGAAATTGGACGCCTCTCGCCACAGATACAGAGACAGAACAGACTCTGCCCAGCGAGTCGTCCATCCAACGCGTGCACGCATTGCTCACTCTCGTCTTGCCCTCATCTCCCCTCTCATTTACAGGCAGATATTTTCCTCCATCTGCAGCACCACTCGTAGGCCTCTCACAGGTGATTTTCAATGCATTTTTAATGAAGATTTTAGCAGTGAAGTGGCTGATAAATTGCAGAATGGTGGTATCAGTCTTGCAGAGAAAAATAATTGTAAAGGGGATACATCTATTTATCTTTGGTGAAGGTGAAATAAAAGAAAAATCACTGCACTCTTTTTCCCTCTCCTGAACAGACACAAGAGACTGGATCCTGCCGTCGGAAACGTGATGCCTTAGCTTTTGCTCCTTGACTGTCTCACTTTTAGCTCATCTTCTGTGAAATCCTGCCCATGAGCCAGCTTGCTGACACATCTGTCAATACATGTCCTTGGAGGGTGAGTATAACCTCGACCTGCAGTGCCACCATCATTTTCCCTACTCAGCTTTGCTTTCTTCACATCCACTCAAAGGTACAAAGAGGGTAAACAATCAGTATATCAACACATTTAAACATAGAAAGGACACTCAGACACACAGTGCATCCAGAAAGTATTCACAGCGCTTCACTTTTTCCACATTGTTACAGCCTTATTCCAAAATGTATGAATTTTTCCTTAAATTCTACACACAATACCCCATAATGATAATGGGATTTTTAGTCCCGCTTTGTTCGGGGTCACCACAGCGGATTGAGCCAGATCCGCATTGGCATTTGGCACAAGTTTTACGCCGGATGCCTTTCCTGATGCAACTCCAGTGTAACCTGGAGAAACACACATAGCCACTGGTGTTCCAAAGAGGTCTCCCATATATATGTATATATATATATATATAAACACAACTAAGAATTTACGTGTACATAGGTATTCACAGCCTTTGCCATGAAGCTCAAAATTGAGCTCAGGTACATTCTGGTTCCACTGATCATCCTTGAGATGTTTGTATAGCTCAAATGGAGTCCATCTGGGGTAAATTCAGTTGATTGGACATGATTTGGAAAGGCACACACCTGTCTACATATAAGGTCCCAGTCCAGTCACTAAAAATAGTGACTGAAAAGAAAAAAACAAACAAACAAACAAAAAAAAAAAAACAAAAACGTGAGGCTGTGCTGTCCTTCTGATGCTGTTCCAAAATGTGGGGATTACATGGGTTTTGAACTGTTCATAGAACAGATTTAAAGTTGGCCAGCAGTAATTTGCAGGACTGATTTTGATATCATCCCCAGCCATACATTCTATCTATTCTTTAATTCGGAATGGATGTTTGTTGTACATACTGTAGTGGGAATGATGTTTCTACTTGCATTTGCTAGCTTACCTTCTTAACTGTCATTAACAGGAAGGTGGCAGTTTCATCCAGCAGGTACTTTGGAAATTTAGATTGAATTTTTCATTATCTCCATCAAGGAATGTGCTTCCACATGTCTCTCTGCATGTTTGTTGGTTTCCCTGTACATTATCAACATTTAAAAAATGTTGCGAAGTGATGGAATATGATCTAGTATGGTCTCCATTAAAATTTGGAGTGGATCCAGTAAAATTATGTGCCATTACTCTGGAGCTTGCATGCTACTGAGCAGTTGAATAAACTGTTAACTGCAAAAATAACAGACAGTTCAGTCACTAATGAAAATATGTTTATAGCCACAGGAGAGTAAGTAGTAAGTAAGGACTATATAGGCCCTGAAACTCAATCTGGTGCTTCCCCTAGATTATCATAGCACAAGGAAGATGAGACTGGGCAATGCCCTGGATGGAGCACCAGTTTGTCTCAAGCCAAGAAGCCTTATCTACCCCACCCCGAGTACTCATTTAGAGTTGCATGGACTGACATGATGCAGATGAAGCGCCTTATCCAAGGACAGCTTGCAGTCACACCTAGAATCAAACTCGATTGTTCAATTGGTATACTACAGAGCCTTCTGCTCTGCACTTGCAGCTAGACATAAACATCTATGTGTACATCCTTCACTACTACTTGTGTGCAGTGAACAAAATCAACACAATTACCAAGACCCACGAACCAATTAGGTTCAATTACTGCCTATTGCAGCTGTTGTTTTGGATGCGGGTGAGCCCTCGGTGAAGCTTTGGGGCTTTCATGACGTGACTCGTAACCGATCCAAAAGTGAAATGTGAGGGAGAAACTCTCTCTTTCACCCAACACAGACTGCTGCGTCTGATAGCAATCTATTACTGGTGCTATGTGGGACTGTGAGCAGCTGGAATGTATCGGCGTCATATCGCATAGGTACATGCGCCCCGAGCTAGCCTGCTGGTGGGTCAACACAGATGTGGGATTGAGTATAATTCATGCCGTATCTCCCCTGTGCCATTCCTACTCCATTCGGGGCTGCTCTTCTTCTGATGTTTCCTCCTTCATTCCTCCTCTCCTTTTCTCTCCAGCTCTCAAGGCCCTGTGGCCACCGGGCTTCAACGTATTTCTCAAATGTCCTGTGCCTCCAAGTCAGCCAGGAAAAAAAGACAATGAAGAACATGACGGTGAGATTAGATAAATGACGAACAAGGCTAAAAGCGACAGCTGCTGCCTTTTATAACATTTATCCCAGTAAAACCCAAACATCGCCCTCTATGCACGCGCCCCAAAATGGCTCCATCTGTCTACAGTGGCACCAACAACAAAATAACATACAGCTCCATTAAGGCACTAAATCAACTTTTATGTCAAAGCACTCTTCACTTACGTAAGGACTTGACAGTAATGGTTCATTACGGCTTTGAACCACCAACACATATCCTCCTCTCACGCATTCGTACCTTCATTCTAACAATGGGCCCACTCTCCTGTGAATCACTTACTATTGTTCAGGAGTGGGATTATAATGCAAGTACCACAATTCACAATTGCCCAAATGTGCCTGCAAGTGAAAAAAAATAATGAATAAAAAAGAACAGGGGATGTTAGAGAAAAGTATCTGAAGAAAGCATGCCTGCTATGACATGAAAGATGGTGGAAAACAACTAACAGATTTGCGATCAAAGCGTGCATGCCAGACCAGTCACAGTTGTTGTGTAGAACAGTGCCAAAACAAAAGGAATGACTCTCAGGAACTGTTATTAACTTGACAAATTCGACTTGCTTACACTTTTTTAACCCTCATGCAACCAAGCTATTTGGGCAACTAATATAACAGAGTGGGGTTATTTATGACTTCTGACCCCATTGACTTTCGTAATGAAATACTTCTGTTTAAATGATTGTTTTAGGGTTCTTCATATTTATTTTACTCTCTAACATATTTGTCCATCATCCTTTTCATCCTCACTCTGGGCATCAAGAATCAATCTCAGTGCTTGTGCAGCGGCAAATCTGGCTATTCTAGGTCTGTTGTAAAATATAATGATTAAAGTTGGCAAATTACATTACCATCTGAAGTTGTAATGTTGAAAATCTCATAGATGTTCCATGAGTGATGAGTCATAAGTGATCCCAAAAAGGTTTGGATTATTCTTGCTACAGGGATTGGCCGATCCTTGCAAAATTCTATGAACAAATGGATTGACAAATTCATGGTAGGAATCTTTTTCCCTCATTAAAATTAGAAAAATGGTGCACAAAAAATATATGCGGGTGATCAGGTGATCAGGTGAGGTCATAAATGACCCCACCTGATCACTTAAGGGTTAAAAGGAGAATGAAGTGATGGAAATGTGAGATCTGCTCAGCGTGCGCAGAACACTCACAGTTGAATAAAACACCAGAGAACGTCAATCACATAGATGGGCAGTGGCAGAATTTGATTATTCCCCAACACTGAAAACATAAATGCACTAGAAGTGATCCCTGAGTGTGTGCAACTCTGGCAAAATGGGTGAGTGTTAATGTTTCGAGTAACAACCCAATTTGTTTGCACAATACTGTTACTAGAATCTCAGATTTTGCACTCACAGGTAGGCGACTTGTGCTTTGTTACGAAATAAGTCTACATATAATTGGAACATGTTCACGAGCTGGCAATTAAAAAAAAAAAAATCTTATTTCATGCATTTAATCCATCCACACTTTCTCAGCAAACTCTTGAATAATTATGCTGCATTCTGTCAGTACAAAACACAAACAGCATACATTTTCCTGTGTTCCACTGGCTGTAAGAAGCATGTCTGAAATACGGAGTTGAATTTTAGTTTTTTAGAGCCAGCACATGTTCATATAATATGCATCCTGTGAACACAGCTGTGATGCCCCACACACTCTGATACATACATCTGTCTGTTCCACCTGTTATGCATGGAGACTGTTGTTCCTAACAGAAACAAGCACAAAATAAATCATTAACTCTTTAAATATGCATGACATTTGTCATTTGCAGTGGATGATAACATATTAATTTATATGTTCTTTGAGGAGGCACAAGCATCTCTGCTGCTGGAACAGCAGCTTGTCAAGTGCAATAAGCCAATCCTCTGGGTCAAGTTGATGCACAGACACATCTGTATATAGTTAACATATTTAATTTAATAGATCAGTGACAGAACAGCACACACTTAATTTGACCACTTCTTGAAATTACAAATTCTTATCTGTAAAACAGATCTCTAATTGAAATGATCTTTGACTCGTAGCCTATCCCAGTGGCTAGATAAGGTCACATGCTCCTCATAAACACTATAAGAACAGTTCTGTCGACTGAAAAACATTGGTTAATTTTCATTTATTCTTAGAAACAAAGAAGATCATCATGAAAAAACCCAGTGGAAGGATTATTTTCTTCAGGAATGGTGCTGTTTTGTTTTTGCCAAGGCAGCAATAGGCATTTTTTAACATCAGTTTTCATCACAAATGGATTTTATTCAGCAAATGTTCTAGATCTCTTGTGTAGTTCCCAGCAGATGGCACTGCTGCACTGCATGGTGCATATTTTATATATTTTTTTAAATTCATTAAATATTGTTTCATTTTTTCTTTCCTTATATTACACCATTTTACCAACCTGAAGACCATGGTAAAGTCAATTCTAACACCAAAACAGTTCATCTACATGAAAAAAAAGCTGCATATTCAGTAAAGATTTAGAGAATTTTGAAAAACAAATTTCATATTTTCAGCTTTGGAGCTAAATTCTAATATTTAAACACTAAATTCTTAAATTTACACAATATTATATACAAATATATGTCCCACATTCAGAAAGCTGAGACTGTTCTCAACATTTTGATATGTAAGACATGGGCATTATATGAAATGAAACCACCTTAAAAGTGGAATTATTGACAGTCTGGTAGCACAGAGAAAATGCCCTTTGACCCAAGAGGGTTAATGCCAAATTTTCAAATGTAGAAAATATAGACACCACCACCCACTAAATGTTCTTTTCATGTTGATAAATCATGCTGCATGTGCAAACCTCATCCATTTGCATGCTGCCTGCCATAATTTTGCACACTCGGGTGGACAGTTGTGTGCGTGCATGTGTGTCCATTGCTATGTTCAGGAACATGATCTCACCAGTGCATGAAGTGTAATTTTAACCTCCATACGTTTTGCTGGTGGTCATTTCCTCGATGCCACCCTATTCAGGGGTGGGGGGCTGATGATGGGAAAGAGCTGCTGCTGAGGTTGTTAGAGTTTCACTGTTGCCACAGTGGAGATCTCCCACAGGGAAATCACAAGCCCGGTGAACCATTGAGCTCTCTCTGCTCCGCTCCAGTCCACATTGCCTGCCTTCTTCCAGCCAGCTCAGCAGGTTCATTAGTCTGACAAGGGTACCAACAAAACCAGCCAGCCCACGTCTAACCTGTACAGGCCGATTACATATTAAAAAGAGAACAAAATGTTATATGAATTATGTTACCCGTGAAATGAGTACTTTTAAAAAGGGAGAACATTATATAGGATGTATAGATTTTTACATGAAAAGGGCCAAATCCTCTGGAGTCTGCTGAATGTGCCACAGTTAACACATATGGGGGCGAGGTGTATTAAAGTGATTTAGAGCCAGCTGATGAATCCTGGCAGAAGTATTTATGTGTATGTCATTGCAGCCATGACAGATATCATTTCTGAACTGGGGATGCTGCCAAATGTGTTTTTGATGAGAAGTGGGCTGTGTGATGTTGCAGCAAACGATGGAACTTTTTATAACGCTGGGTCTGGGCTGCAGCTCCATCAACAGAACCACGGCAGTTGGATGATTTGTTTGATAGCAAATGCAGGGGTATTGTTTTCAGCCTCGTCCCCGTCCAAACTTGGTGGATTACTTAAGCGTCAGCCAAAGGAAAACAATAGCTTTTAAGACAGAGAAACTGATTAAAACTTGAAATCACAAGTAGTTGTGACCTAATCAAAATTTTGATTAAAGGTTTGAGTTGGCCCCATCAGATTGTCAGATTTGAAAGTGGATCCAGGCATTTTTACCCGAGGCCCTTAAATATGGCCATCAGTGGCGGTTCTACACTGAATTACTCCCCGGGCAAGACCCCCCCCCCCCCCAAAAAAAGTTGTACAAACAGCCATTTATTTTTAAAATTGTATTATTTTTCCCTAATATTTTAGAAGTGCCCCTGAAATTGCAACTGACATCAAAAGACTGCAGGCTACAATATAACTCATACAAAACATCCATGAACTGCAAATTTGAATAAACATGCCCTTACATGCTAAATGTCTGTTATTAGACATGTTTCTGTCTTTCAGGGAGGAACAATTAGCTCTTTTATTAAGGTGCATATTTGCCTCAACATTTAGGTACATATTTATCTTAATGTTTGTAAATATTAGCCTAAATACTTAGCATTAAATAATTTGCAAAATTTTAGGTATGACAAAAATTTGATAATGTAGTATTTACCTTTTTTCTCCCTAATTTTTTGGTGTTTATCTGTGGGTTAAAGAAAATCTAAACTGAAATGTTACGAGCATTCCCATGCCAATGAAATCAAATGTGATTTTTTTTTTTCTCAATCAAATAAACCAGTTAATTATGAAGATAAGCCTAATTTTATTATGCAGTAATAGTAATAATATTATTATTATTTTGTCAATGTACCTGACGATAACAAAAAGAGTTTCCAGTTGCTATTAAATTATTGTAAAAAAAAAAAAAATAGATGACACTTGCAGGCACACAAAAAAAGTCAGTTTTAAGTCACTTCAGCTAGAAATGTGAACGAAGCTCCTACAATCTCCGGGGAGATTCGAACCCATTGTTCCACCCTGTCTGTCTGCTTTCAAATGCCTTTTACTTCATAAACTAGTTGCCTACCTCGTTGGCTGGAGTTCTGGTTCTGCTACTTCCTAAGTGGACTTCTGCCAGAGCGGAGACACTGTGGAGCCGCGGAGGCGAGCGCACGGCCTGGGGAGGAGCGCACCTGTCCCGTTTACGCAGGAGACAACCGCCGAACCTACTGCCTCTGTTCTGTGCACGTCAGCATGCACGGGCACCTGCCTGCAGCTGTGGGGCGCCACGTCAATTTGACAATTCCTCACACAGTGATATGATAACCGCTTTGCGATGCAGATTTTTTTTTTGTTGTTGATTTTTTTGTAAGTGCTTGTTGTGCCGCCCCATATGTGTCATGAAAAAATGCACCCCAGGCGACTGCCTGGCTCGCCCGCACCAAAAACCGCATCTGATGGCCATCGGGTATTGCGAAGGCTTTTCGTCTGTCCGTCGGTCTGTGTTCAGCATAAGTCCAGTCCTGTTTCTGCCAGACTGTTCATATTCACAGGGAACATTCTTGGGACATAGACCTTGTACAAGTTCAAAGATGGCTAAACTTGATGTATTTTGAGAGGTTAGAAAGTCACATTCTGTTTCAATCTGATACGTGTTAGAGCTGCACCATGATGTCAGTCGCTGTTCTCTTCAAAACCGCTTTGTTTTGTGTGTTTATATACATGTTTCTAATATATTATGTAAAAGCTAGCGAAAAATAAACACTTATAAAACTGAAAACACTGTTTTTGGAACCTAATAACACCTCTGAACTTATATACACAAGACATTTCACAGAGGTTAGCATTGTGACGCTACTTCCTGGTGTAGCTACTTGCTAACCAGCTTCATTTCTGGTATATTATGCAACAACTAGTGAGAAATAAACACTTATAAAACTAAAAACTCTGTTTTTGGAACCTAATAACACCTCTGAACTTATATACACAAGACATTTCATAGAGGTTAGCATTGTGACGCTACTTCCTGGTGTAGCTACTTGCTAACCAGCTTCATTTCTGGTATATTATGCAACAACTAGCGAGAAATAAACACTTATAAAACTGAAAACGCTGCTTTTGGAACCTAATAACACTTCTGAACTTATATACACAAGATATTTCACAGATGTTAGCATTGTGACGCTACTTCCTGGTGCAGCTACTTGCTAACCAGCTTCATTTCTGGTATATTATGCAACAACTAGTGAGAAATAAACACTTAGAAAACTGAAAATGCTGTTTTTGTAACCTGATAACGGCTCTGGAGTCATTTACAAGACATTAGCTTGCACGCTAACTTTCACCAACTCAAATCTAACTTCCTGTTGAGTTAAATTTGTGTCATTAATACATGAAAATGCACAGAGGGTGATCCACAAAGATTCCTTGATTTGCACAACATGAACAAATGATTTGATCATGCACAAATTGTACTTAAACAACGGGATCTTTAATTAATAATAAATTAAAGAATAAAATTATAAAAAAAAACACAATGGTCACATGGCAGAGGGAATTTTAGCATTGCATTATATTTTAATTTGGCAAAGAATCACAAGTACAACACTTGGCCGTCGACAGTACCCAATGTGCTCCCCACTCGGGACAGCCTCGGGACAACTCGAGGGCAACGCGGCATCAATTTGAATGAAGTCCAGTGTACACTGGATAGCAGAAGGTAACTCTTCACAAGCTCTGCTTAGACATAACATGATGAGCTGCACCAAGTTTACACTGTGCCCCTGTGCATAGTGAAAGTCAGGATGACGCAGTCAGGATTCCAATTGGTGCCATATGAATTTAATCTGCATTTTGTGACTTGTGACCTGAGCCAACCAGATCAGCATGCCAAACTACCCCCTGCCCCAAGCCATTTGCCAGCCGTGTATCGTCGCCACTTGGGAAACCTCAGTGCCAAATTCTTCCAGATGTGAGAGCTGTTTACGGTGCGAGCATCACACTCTGAGTGCTCATCCATGTTCCATTATCAGTTGTATATGTGTGTGTTGGAGTCAGTAATAAAAAGCATTTTGATACAGTAGCAGTAAGTGTACAGTGTAAATCTGTAATGTGGAGTTGCGTCAGGAAGGACATCTAACCTAAAACCTGTACCAAAATAACATGCACATCTAGTACCTTGGATCTGCTGTGGTGGTCCCCCATTGAAACAAGGGAGAAGCAGAAGAGAGTATTCTGCACAAATCACCTCCTTTAGTACTTTGGAAAGTTTCCACATGCACAGTGCATGTCAGTTTGTGAGTATAATCTGGCATTCTACTCAAGCCAACTCTATTCAGAGCTTTGGAAAGTTTCCACTTGTCTGGGTGCTATTGATTATCTCCAACACTTAGAGTGGGTAACCCCATCAGAGAGTTCTCAGATACACCGAGTGCACACACATGTATCATATGTGGTGAAGAGAATACCAAGAGGACACATACATTTAGAGAATACAAGTTTTGCAAATTCCAGCCTTGATTTTTAATTGTTATTGCTGGAAAGTGTTGTACATCTTGTAGTATGGCCTCTGTATGTTCGCCCAAAAAGTCTTCATTGAATGGTAGATTCTAAAATCACTCCTAACCCCCCAGCTTTCACAATATGAAACATCAACCGTTATTGTTTCTTTGGTTTCTTTTATCCTTAAAAAAAAAAAAAAAAAAAAAAAAAAAAAAAAAAAAATCCACATTGTTATCATGGCTATGCCCAGTGTTTGTGCAATGCCTCATTAATTTCTCCTCTTTTCTTAACTTCAAACTGACTTGCTTTCGGTCTCTTGGGTTCGGAACACACACCTTTCAATTTTCCTTGGTCAGAAATGGTGTGATTTGATACAAAATTATTTAGACCTAGGTACCAGGAGGAAAAAAAAACCCAAAACAAAACCTGACATTAGAAATTGTCTTCTCATATTCACCCTTTGATTTCAAACCCAAATCTCTTTAGTGTATTACACAAAATAAAAAAAGACAATGTTTTTCCAATATTTTCCATAAGGGCCTGCATGTTTGCTTATGTTCAACAGTTGGTAGTCTTTCAACATTTTTTGAAAGATCGTATGCATGGAAAATGTACCAAATACTTTTACCACAAAATATAACATGTGCAACGGGTTACTGTGCTCCACGGCAGTCTGTACTCATGGTTCTTGAAATGGAGCAATAGCGCTACCTGGTGGACATTTACCATTAATGCAGAAACAAGTGAATTTCACTGTGTTGTATATGGAATGCCATGGGTGATTCTTAGACTACGGGCACTTATTATGTCCTTTGATCATATTGTATGAAAAACAGAAAAAAGGGGGAAATTTCATACTTTTATAGTTATCTTTACAATGTAAGTGTGTTAAGAAATGTGTTCTAGTAGTCTATGATGACTTTTTTCACCTTTTTTCAGCATCATTATATGCAAATATTGCCATTTTGTGCTTGTCCCACACCCAGACTTTTGATCTTCAATGATAAAAATGAATGGTAAAGAAACGTTTTTTTCTAATGTTTTAAAATATCTCTGAATAAAATATCAGTAAAATAATCAAAACATAATTGGGGTATTCAATGTCATACAACTGTTGTGATTTTTTTTTTAACAAAATGTAGTTGTCCCACACTATTGCCGTAATTTCCACCACAACACTGTAATGTCCCTTTAAACAGTTTGTATGAAAGATTGTTTGGGTAGTTTCTATGGCAATAAACAGTGACATCAGAGCACATGTATATAGCGCCAAATCACAACAAACAGTTGCCCCAAGGCACTTTATATTGTAAGGCAATGGTGTGGTGGAAATTACATTTACAAGGCCAATAGTGCCCGTAGTTAAAGAATCACCCATATATTTTTGAATTCCTGTAGGAAACCTGACACTGAGGTAGGAACTTTTCATTACTTAGCTTTTAACTTTTAACACTCAGTAGCATGATGGCATTTTACTTTATGCTATTAATTGTTTTTATGCATTTTTTTTATATAATTGTTTCTGTAATGGTCTTATTGTTGGATATTTGTTTTTATTATGTTTTGTTTTTAAATTTTGTTGTAAAGCACTTTGGTCACTTTGAGTGTTGTAAAGGGCTCTAGAAATAAACTTGATTGATTGATACTTATATATGGTAGATAACATTTTAGCTCAACAGAATTTTTATAAAACTGTAGTATTTTTTTATCTTCACAACTGTTTGGGGTGGGACAGGAGCTGTCTTTCACCCTGTGCATAGGCTACACAGCACAATGCAGGCATTGTTGCTAGAATTATGAATTAAAGCTTCATTGTGTTGGATTTAGTGTCACCTAGTGGTGCTGTTACAGACTGCTGTATGTCATCACTGGTCAAAATTTTTATTTCCCTTCTTGTTTTCCCTTCTTTGGCAATGGGGACTCATGCCCCTTTGCTGTTTCTTGTGATAAACAATAATGGGTGAGCGTCCATATCACAAAAATGAGTTTTCAAACTTCATAAGTTGCACTAGCAATCGACAGAGAGTAGAGAAGCAACCAGTAATTCCTCTCCTTTTTTCTTCAAGTTTGCCAAATGTGAAAGGCAGAATAAATGTCCTACTTGGCTAATGTATTCACCTGGCAGTTAAACGTGGAGGCCTCCTTGAGGGGGCTCAATCTCACAGAGATACGAAGCATTATGACTAATTATAAACTAATGAAAGAAGAAATGGTTCTCTCACATATCCACAGATCCCACATTCTGCACCGGCTCCGCTCAAGGCTGTGTGCTGAGCCTGTTGCTCTTCACCCTCTACACCACTGACTGTAGCCCTATCCACACCAGCAACACCTTCATTAAATATGTGGATGACACCACAGTGTTAAGCTGTATCACTGGAGGAGATGAGTCCACCAACAGGGATGAGGTGGAACAGCTGACGGTGTGGTGTTACGAAAATAACCTGCTCCTCAACACATCCAAAACAAAGTCTACAGGAGAAACAAAACAGTCAGTCCATTATCATTGGGGGACATGTGTGGAAAGGGTGAGGGACTTCTGTTTCTTGGAGTCCACAGAGGAGAAACTCACCTGGGACAGGAACACCACCCACTTGCTAAAGAAGACACAGCAAAGACTCCACTTTCTGAGAATTCACATGAATAATAAGATAAACCAGAGATTGTTTGTCTTTTTACCACTCTATCATGGAGAGCATCCTCACATACAGCCTCTGTACGTGGTTTGCCAGCTGCACAGTGGCAAACAGAATAGAGCTCCAGAGGGTCACTAAAATGGCAGATAAGATCACTGGGGGACCTTCATGGCTCACTGTCTCAGAAGAGCCAAAACCATCCTAAAGGACCATCCCACCCTGGCCATTCTGATTGAGCTTCTGCTGGCAGGCAGATGGTCCAGGACCATTAAAGCAAGTACAAATAGACTGAAAAACAATTTATATCCAACTGCTGTTAGAGCTTTGAATGTCACAGGAACCAAATAGCCAGGTCACATGACAGACTTGAAATGAATGCAATATTATTTATGTGCAATATCCACTGCCACTGAAATATCCACAGTTTTGTACATACTTCTCTTTTTTATTCAGTATGTAATTTTTTTTGCTACTAAATACTTAGTTTATTATTATTATTTTGCACTCTGGACATACCATTTTAATTCATAGATTTATATTTGTACTGAAAGGCTTGCACCTTACCTTTTGTTGTACTTGTTGCAATGACAATAAAGAATCTATCTGTTCTAATATTCCATTTTTGTAAAAGAATCACAATTCCTACACACTGCACTTTAAGGTGTGCCAGACAACCATTTTTAAACATAATATTGCAAACAAACCAAAACAAAAATAATAATTTTGATATTGATACCCTTTGAGGCAACTAACAGTGAGCTTAATTGTTGCAAAAGCAGCTCATTAAACAATAGTTTGCACTCATTTGGAATGACAGATTAGTACAAACGCAATCCCTTGAATTATTGTTTGTGTTGTGTGATCGAACAGGTTTGGCAGCTAGCCTCACCTAGGAGCAAGAATTAGCCACCAAGCCATGTTGGCGAGTTTGTCCATATGAGTGAATATTACATTGAGACAAACAAGATCACAATCGGATGTTCTGCTTGGTAAACTTTCCTTTGCCAAACTCCACTGTGAGCGCAACCTAAACATTTTAATGGATTACTGAGATAATGAACCACAGTTTTCGAAGCCGTGTCGGTATTATGTTTTTTTGACAACTGTTGACTTTCATTTAAATACTTAGACTTCAAACCTGCAGTGAAACAACAGTTTAAAACAGTCTTAATTGAAGCATTGGCAAAAGCTCAATGATGATTTTTTTGTCCTCATCCCTTGATTTCATACATTTGCTGCCATTAACAATTTTGATAACATCACCTCCATTCCTCCACACAGTTAAAATGTCCTTGTTTACAGACATTCATATAACTCATCAGTTTAAGATTATTTTAGGCATAGTGTTACAAATAGCCAGGGGATCAGATTGATTAGATTGAGAGCAACCATTTGGTTGCTCTCAATCTAATCAATGAAATGTTTACATTTTCTGGAAATCAGAAGATTAAATAGCAACAACAAGCCTCATATATGTATTTTGTGTCAGTCTAGAGTATCAGTCTTCCAGCAAATAATTGAATCTAAATATACTCAACAAAAATATAAACGCAACACTTTTGGTTTTGCTCCGATTTTGTATGAGATGAACTCAAAGATCTAAAACTTTTTCCACATACAAAATATCACCATTTCCCTCAAATATTGTTCACAAACCAGTCTAAATCTGTGATAGTGAGCACTTCTCCTTTGCTGAGATAATCCATCCCACCTCACAGGTGTGCCATATCAAGATGCTGATTAGACAGCATGATTAGTGCACAGGTGTGCCTTAGACTGCCCACAATAAAAGGCCACTCTGAAAGGTGCAGTTTTGTTTTATTGGGGGGGGGGGGGGGGGGATACTAGTCAGTATCTGGTGTGACCACCATTTGCCTCATGCAGTGCAACACATCTCCTTCGCATCATCCGTGAAGAGAACACTTCTCCAACGTGCCAAATGCCAGCGAATGTGAGCATTTGCCCACTCAAGTCGGTTACGACAACGAACTGTAGTCAGGTCGAGACCCCGATGAGGACGACGAGCATGCAGATGAGCTTCCCTGAGACGGTTTCTGACAGTTTGTGCAGAAATTCTTTGGTTATGCAAACCGATTGTTTCAGCAGCTGTCCGAGTGGCTTGTCTCAGACAATCTTGGAGGTGAACATGCTGGATGTGGAGGTCCTGGGCTGGTGTGGTTACACGTGGTCTGCGGTTGTGAGGCTGGTTGGATGTACTGCCAAATTCTCTGAAACGCCTTTGGAGACGGCTTATGGTAGAGAAATGAACATTCAATACACGAGCAACAGCTCTGGTTGACATTCCTGCTGTCAGCATGCCAATTGCACGCTCCCTCAAATCTTGCGACATCTGTGGCATTGTGCTGTGTGATAAAACTGCACCTTTCAGAGTGGCCTTTTATTGTGGGCAGTCTAAGGCACACCTGTGCACTAATCATGGTGTCTAATCAGCATCTTGATATGGCACACCTGTGAGGTGGGATGGATTATCTCAACAAAGGAGAAGTGCTCACTATCACAGATTTAGACTGGTTTGTGAACAATATTTGAGGGAAATGGTGATATTGTGTATGTGGAAAAACTTTTAGATCTTTGAGTTCATCTCATACACAATGGGAGCAAAACCAAAAGTGTTGCGTTTATATTTTTGTTGAGTGTAAATTTCATTGTATTTTCATTGCTTCCCCTGTCAAGTAACTGTCAAATCATATTTTTCTTTTCACAAATATGGGAATGATAGTCAAAAATATCATTAAAATGCATACACTCTTAAAAAAACTGTCTCAACGAGAAAAAGTGATGTAACAATTTGCATACAGTATATTTTTAAGTTATTTCAACTTAACTACAGAAGTCAGTGCAAATCCCAGGCTAACCAGAAAATCACTAAGGCCCCTTGGGCAAGGTCCTTGCTTCTGGTGTGTAGTGAGCGCCTTGTATGGTAGCACCCTGACATTGAGGTGACTGTGAGGCATTACTGTAAAGCACTTTGAGCATTTGATGCAGATGGAAAAGTGCTATATAAATGCAGTCCATTTTATTCATGATGATTCGTGATGTGATCACAAACTTGCTGTGAGACCGGGTTGCTCTGCAAGCCCAAAAGACTTACTTGGGGACTTGTATCCTCGTGGTTAGAGTGCCTGCCTCCCATGTTGAGGACTTTAAATTCAAGCGATTTACCTTTAAAAATGATGAAACGTTGGCCTCTTTATTCCATAAAGATGCTGTGCACTACTCAACTCTGAGAAAGACTGACAGCACGCACTGTTGAACATTTCCATCCATCGCTCCTTGTTAGAATTTGCCCAGATGTTACGAAACCCCAGGGATGACCACACACCAAGACTGAAAATCTAATTTTGTATTACCATTTAAAATGAGAGAAAGACAACCAATTACAGATGAGCACTGGGAGAGAGAGTGATAGAGGGGCGGGGTGGAGGAGTATTTGTGCGTGTGATAGCAGAATAACAAGCGCAGAAGACGGAGGCAGACAGTTGTTAGGAGGAGAGGGGCTGATAATAGCATTAACCATCCTCATTTTCCGCAAGCTGTCATCTCGTCTGACATCCCCCAAACGCTGTCACGCAGTTTCATCCGAAGTGACTTCTGTGGTTTTAAGACGTACTTAGCCTTTTTCATCATGAAGGGTTTAACCTCCATCAAAACATTAAAGCACCGTTTAGTCACATTTTGCTAAAAACAAGGACATAGATGTTTTTTAAAAAGACAAATTTCAGCTCTTTTTTTTATTGCATTGCTCCCAAATCACTGTCCCTTGACAGGTTTAGTGACATCAATGAGAGATCAACTCCTAGAACAAGATTCATCAGTAGAAGACATATCCCCATCCCCACAAATCAGTGTCGGGAGATCACTCAAGTACACCCTTATGCCAAATATGAATGAAATCGGTCAGCTGGTTCTTGAGATACGGGAGGGTGAACTGACATGCTGATCGCTATATCCCCTATCCCCCATATTTTATACAGGGGGGATAAAAATGTTATATAGCATAGCTATTTACATGATGTAGAGTCAGAGAACCTTGTCAGCTTTAAATTCTTTATCATTGATGAGAATGAAGGACATTTGTGTCCCTAGATCCTCATCCTCTTCGATCTTGGCCCAGTTTCATAAAGCAGTCTAATCTTGTTTAGTAAATAAACACACATAGTTGACTAATTTTTTGATGTTAGTCATTGTACAAAGTGTTTTGTTGGCTAAAGTTTTGTGTTACCCGAGTAAAGTTTTTAGCCTGGTACAGAGGAGGCTAATCTTACTTTCATTGACAAAATGTAAGTGTCTTACCTCAAAAAAAAAATGGCAGCTATCATGTACCATCACTTGATGGAACACTCAAGAGCACCCCTATAGGTGGCTTGCATTGACGTCACGGATTTCCCACAATCCTCTCTGATTTGCAAGTGTCCACTGTGTTTAATGCACAACAAGGCGGTGGCAACCGTTGAGCAAGGCGCAAAATGGGAGTTATATGCGCAGTTGTTGGGCGTTTTAACAATTCTGCTCGAGTGCCAGGAGTGGGCAGTGGGTCTGACCACAGTATGCTGTCTTTTGAAGAGAACAAGGAGCTGTTGTGTTTGGGCGAGCCAGAGTCTTCGCTGCTACTAACTCGGCGGCTGTTGGGGAACGTTGTCCCAAGGCAGATCATCCACCAGGGATGGCTTCTTAAACAACAGAGAAACTTCCCGAATATACTTCACCTCCAGCGTCACCTCTCTGCCGGTCTTCTTCAGCACCTGCATGGCCAGGTCGTGTGTCGCCTCGATGAGGCTGTTCCCGTTGACTGACAGGACCGTGTCCCTGACCCACAGAGCTCGGCTCTGGCCAGCGGCGAGTCCCGGGAAGATCTCAGAGATGAGGATGGGCATGCGGTTCTCTTGGCCCCCTTTGACACTGATCTCCAGGCTGCCGGACTCCTGCTTGACCACCCTGATCTTCCGCACCACTTCTGAGGACACATCCGGACTGACAGGTAAGTCGCCCTGAGTTCACGGGGTTATCGGGACATTGCTTATCGATCTCCCACCCTCTGATATTCTCTCGATATCTGACCTTGTCATTGCTACTTAATTCACAATAAATCTTAGAATAACTACAAGTGTCCACCAATTGTATACATCAATGATGGCAAATCAGGGAGGATCATGGGAAATGTGATGTCACTTGCAATCGAACTATGTTACTCATATTCCTCCAAAAGCAGAGCTTCCTCCACTTTTTGCCATGGTTGTAGCAGACTACTGTCATGATATGTTTGTGACAGTTCTCACATTAGCCACTGGTTGTCATTGTTATGCTGAGCAGCGTTGTGTGCACTAGGAATGTGGAGATTAATCAATACGAATCGGTATGTAGATACAAATGTGCGTGATGCAAGTGCATCGATTCATTTAGTGTGCATAGATTCATTTGATAGGTTGAATCACAGATGGATCGCTCCCTGTCTGGTTGCATCGATTTTTTTTTCTGATACACCTTGAATGCATCATGGACAGAGCTTGAAAGTACATTTCTAACAAAGATGGAGCCCCGTGACAATAAGAGCAAGCACTCTGAGGAAATTTTTGATGCACCTAAAACATTTAAATCAGATGATTGGAAATATTTTGGCTTTTTTTTAAAAAAAAAGATGGGAAACTTGACAAGACACAGGTCATTGGTAAAGAATGTCGTGCTGCTAAACCTTATACTGGCAGAGAGAGAGAGAGAGCTCTAACGAGGAAATAGCAAAATACGAGGGGGGGGGGGGGTAGTTTAGCTCTGAATGGCAATGTGTTGCAGTAGTGGAAAGAACAAGTGGATCTTCCACTGCTTTCAAAATTGTCCAGGAGCTACTTGTCCATCCCTGCAACAAGTGTTCCCTCTGAACGAGTGTTCAGCACAGCAGGTGATATTGTGACAGCAGAGCACACTCTGCTTCTTCCTGAACATGTGGACCAAGTAATATTCCTGGGGAAAAAAAAAACCTGAAAAAAGCCACATGAAATAAACCACCAAAGTAGGTGAGAATGGCATTTACAGATAGATCTATTTTCAAAAGTATATTTTACATTTATTTCTGGTGGAGGTTGGCCTCCGCCGCGGCTGCACCTCGTCACCAATCCTGCTTGTGATATTCATGAACAGGATATCGAGGCGTAGTCGGGGGGAGGAGGGTTTCAAGTTTGGTGGGCTCAAGGTCTCATCACTGCTTTTTGCAGATGATGTGGTCCTGTTGGCTTCATCAGCCGGTAACCTCCAACACTCGCTGGATCTGTTCGCAGCCGAGTGTGAAGCGGCTGGGATGAGGATCAGCACCTCTAAATTTGAGGCCATGGTTCTCAGCAGGAAACTGATGGATTGCCTACTCCGGGTAGGGAATACGGCCTTGCCCCAAGTGAAGGAGTTCAAGTACCTTGGGGTCTTGTTCACAAGTGAGGGGATGATGAAGCGTGAGAATCGGCGCAGCAGGGGCAGCATTGCATTCACTCTACCGTACTATTTTGACGAAAAGGGAGCTGACCCAAAAGGTGAAGCGCTCGATCTACTGGTCAATCTTCGTTCCTACTCTCACCTATGGTCATGAGCTAATCTACAAGTTTAGTCATCAATGTAAAACGGTGATTAATGGATACTGTTGGGGGACAAATCGTAGTCAACTAAGTTTAGAAGCCTAAAAGATTACTGCTTTATGAAACCGGGCCTAGGAGACAGCTGGGAAGAGCTTATGGAATAATGAAGTCACTTGGTGATGGTGAGATCTTCAAAGGAGAATGAAGGATAGATTATTTTGTGCCCTGGTTTTTCTTGTGTCACTGTATGGTTGTAAAGACTTGGATGTGAACCAGTGACCTCAGATGACTGGATGTCTTTGGTACCAAGTCTCTTCAGATTATCCTTGGCTACCACTGGAATGACACTGTGTCAAACAAGCAGCTATTTAGGGAAACTCAGATGAGGAATATCAGTTGCATTGCGAGAAAGTGTCTCCTCCACCATTTTGACTATATGGTGCTTGACTGGCCCATAAATGAGCTCACTCATAGATACAAGAAAGTCAGCCATTATGAAAAAAATGTTAATGACAACACAAGATAATTTAACATCTATTTAAACAAACTGAAGAGCAAGGGATAAGAGTTGGACAACTGGATTATTCCATTGTCCATTGCAGATGGATTAGTCCATTGTCCATTGCAGATGGCTGATTGACATCACAATGTGGAGCCACCATTGTGATGCCACACCTCCCACACAGTAATTGCTTAGAGTCTGATATATATTTATTTGTTCACACCGAGGATTTCCCCAGACAGAGTTGTACCAAGTGATCATGTGCTGATTCTGAGATGGGCCCAAGTAGATAGTCCAAGTGAGCTTCAGCCAAGGGTGAGGTACTATGCTGCTTGCCTCATGATTGGAACTGGTATACAACGCTGCATCCAGTTTTCACAATGAGAATGGAAATATTTAATCTGGGATACCAAAAAGAGTTCATCTGCCTGGGGTTACACAGATGTGCCACCATGGCCACATCGAGAATGCACAATAGCTACATCAGGTGGTCACAACCCAAATGTAGTCTGCAACAATGAGGGAAGTCTAAGTAAAAAAACAATAATAAAAAACGTCTACTTTTGCCAAATGATGTGCCTCAGGGGGACATGGGTGCTCCAAACATGGCCAAGTGAGAGCTGCTTGGGAAAAATCAATCAAGGTGTGCCGTTACTCCTCCCATGCAGTAAAGTGATTTGTTGCTCTTCCTGCAGCCTATCAGGGTACAAGACAATGTACCTTTGATCATGATCAGCAATCATTTTGTACCTTTAATATTAAACAAGGGCCCACTGATATTACCTTAAGGTCTATTTCTGAACCTTATGGGCTACTTTTCATCTATCAAGATGTTTTATTGTAGATATCATGATATGCCATGGAGACAACTGACGTGTTAGAGGTTATTTGTGTTTCAGAATAGTCAAGTATCAAACCATATCTATATTTATTATATCTCAAACAGCTGGTGTCGGTTCACAGTGAGTGATGAGTAGAGGCAGGGATTGTGAGTTTGTTTTAGGGAAGCCCCCAATATGTATAACCACAGGCAAGTTGTAAAAATACTTGTTCTTTTAATCAATCAATCAATCAATCAATCAATCAATTTTATTTATATAGCGCCAAATCACAACAAACAGTTGCCCAAGGCGCTTTATATTGTAAGGCAAGGCCATACAATAATTACGTAAAAACCCCAATGGTCAAAACGACCCCCTGTGAGCAAGCACTTGGCGACAGTGGGAAGGAAAAACTCCCTTTTAACAGGAAGAAACCTCCAGCAGAACCAGGCTCAGGGAGGGGCAGTCTTCTGCTGGGACTGGTTGGGGCTGAGAGAGAGAACCAGGAAAAAGACATGCTGTGGAGGGGAGCAGAGATCGATCACTAATGATTAAATGCAGAGTGGTGCATACAGAGCAAAAAGAGAAAGAAACACTTAATGCATCATGGGAACTCCCCAGCAGTCTAAGTCTATAGCAGCATAACTAAGGGATGGCTCAGGGTCACCTGATCCAGCCCTAACTATAAGCTTTAGCAAAAAGGAAAGTTTTAAGCCTAATCTTAAAAGTAGAGAGGGTGTCTGTCTCCCTGATCTGAATTGGGAGCTGGTTCCACAGGAGAGGAGCCTGAAAGCTGAAGGCTCTGCCTCCCATTCTACTCTTACAAACCCTAGGAACTACAAGTAAGCCTGCAGTCTGAGAGCGAAGCGCTCTATTGGGGTGATATGGTACTATGAGGTCCTAAGATAAGATGGGACCTGATTATTCAAAACCTTATAAGTAAGAAGAAGAATTTTAAATTCTATTCTAGAATTAACAGGAAGCCAATGAAGAGAGGCCAATATGGGTGAGATATGCTCTCTCCTTCTAGTCCCCGTTAGTACTCTAGCTGCAGCATTTTGAATTAACTGAAGGCTTTTCAGGGAACATTTAGGACAACCTGATAATAATGAATTACAATAGTCCAGCCTAGGGGAAATAAATGCATGAATTAGTTTTTCAGCATCACTCTGAGACAAGACCTTTCTAATTTTAGAGATATTGCGTAAACGCAAAAAAGCAGTCCTACATATTTGTTTAATATGCGCTTTGAATGACATATCCTGATCAAAAATGACTCCAAGATTTCTCACAGTATTACTAGAGGTCAGGGTAATGCCATCCAGAGTAAGGATCTGGTTAGACACCATGTTTCTAAGATTTGTGGGGCCAAGTACAATAACTTCAGTTTTATCTGAGTTTAAAAGCAGGAAATTAGAGGTCATCCATGTCTTTATGTCTGTAAGACAATCCTGCAGTTTAGCTAATTGGTGTGTGTCCTCTGGCTTCATGGATAGATAAAGCTGGGTATCATCTGCGTAACAATGAAAATCAACGGTGAGGTACGGTCATGGAACAATGACTGCAAACAACCAACAAATCAAACCTGATTACATTATTATATTTGATGGCTATGCAATTTGAGTTGTGAATTTTACAAAAATAAAGTGGTATGAAAAATAAACTTTTGGAATTTTTTGGTTTGATTGTATTTATTAGAATGAAGGGGTCTTGACAATATAGTGGTCTTGTATGTTGCGCAACACATTGGTTATGCCTGATCTTTACAACCTCAGAAACTGATAAACTGAAAAAAAGAATAGTTGAACCAACTTAACTGAACTGTTTCAATTGGTAACATCTAAATGAATTAAGTTGTTGGAACTTAACTTTTTGTAAGTTAGAGTCAAACAACTTAATTTAGATGTCACCAACGGAAACAACTTTTTAAGTGTTTATTGTCTCCTGCTTTCCAAGTATTGCTCAACAATGCTGGATTTAACCATGTTATTAGCTTGATCGTATTCACTACCCTTACATTATTCTTAAATCAATTATTCTCACAAATATGACAGTTACATTTGAAAGCTGATATTTACTAATCTGCATTTGTTTCTTTTGCTTTGGTCTTGACTGGAAATCATTTTCTCATTTCCCAAAATTTGGGAAGTCCGATGACTACGTTCTTAGCATTAGCTTTTCCTGTGTTGTGAGCGCACTTGCTGCCTTACGCTACAGTCGGTGTTAATCAATTTTCAATTAATTTGAACTGTCTATGCAATGCGCCTCAGCAGTGCACTTAGCATTCCTCCGCGCAAGTCTGCTACAACCAGCCCAGTCTCACACTTTCATTTTTGTGATACTGTCAAAAAATGTATTACATTTAATTCATTAAATTTTAACCCTAACATTATTCCTAACCCAAACCATATCCCAACACCATCACAAACACACTCACTTTTCTTGATGTCATCACAAACTTGGCTTGAGATTGGGTTGCCACACATATTGCAAAAATGGATATATTTTGTGTTTAGTATATATCTTTATCTTGGTATCCTATTTACCAGAAAAACTCAATCCTCATTTCTCCTCACAAAATATGAGGTCAGAGCCAACTATCTTAAATTTGATGTCTCTTTTTTACTAAATGAAAAACTGACAAATGAATAGAAGCAGCAGTGGCCTTGGTGACCACCAGAACAAGGTTTTAAAAATGAAAAATGTGACAAGTTAATTTCAACCTGTTGAAATGAACTTCTGATGATCTAGTGGTTACGTGGGTTTGAGAAAGGAAAATGCTTGGTTCAGACCTCTGTCAGACTGAAAAAAAAAAAAAAATCACTAACAGCCTTTGGGCAAGGTCCGTAATCCCCAAATTGCTGTTGGTATGTTGTCAGCGCCTTGCATGGCACCACCCTGACATTGGTGTGTGGGTAAACGTGCACTGAAAAAAGAGAATGTTTGAACCAACTTAAAAAATTGTTACAATTTATAAAAACCTGAATGAATTAAGTTGTTTTTACTTAAGTTTGAAAGTTAAATCAATATAACTTACAAACTTAAGTTCAAACAACTTAATTCATTCAGGTTTTTAAAATTGTAACACTTTTTAAGTTGGTTCAAACATTCTCTTTTTTCCAGTGTGAGGCATCATTGTAAAGCGCTTTGAGCTTCTGATTCAGATGGAAAGTGCTGCAGAAATGCAGCCCATTTACCATTTTACAAGTAAGTTCAACCACACCTTCTAATTTCTGCCATGCCTGTGATAAGATTATCCTCCACAACAAGACCATCCATATCAAGCATGTGACAGATGGGTATATATTATATTACATGAGCAATCAAACTTTATTGTTGTGTTGATCTGGTGCCTCAACACTGAAAAAAATATGATTCTTTGGATCAACTTAAAATGGATGTAATTTGTTCACTCTAAGAAATGAAACATACACTCTTAGGTATACAACGTTGAAATTAATTGATAAAGTTAAGGTAACTTTTTCCACATAACATTGTCAATTACGTGCAAAACAACACTGTAGTTGAAAATAATTAAATCAAATGAAACATTATTACTTAAATCCCAATATTGTTTTGCACTTAAGTGACAAAGTTATGTGGAAAAAGTTACCTTACCTTTATCAATTAAATTCAACATTTTATTTCTTAGAGTGTTACAGCTATTTTTTTTTTTTTCACAATGCATATGTATGATTTGGTAAAGTGATTCCAGCAGATTTAACCTGGAAACCACAATTTTCCATTAGACCAATGTAAATAAGTACTTTGAATTAAGTGCACTGATGTTTCACTTTTTTTTAGTGAAGGTTCACCAGACTTACAAAATGATGGCATTTATTGAGTTATCTGTGTTAACAAACTGAAGGGAATGAATCCATCTATTCACTTCCTGCATTTTACAGCATGCATGCCCAGGCTTTAACATTGTGTCCACCTATAAAGGTATTATATTTATTTAAATCAAATGCTCAAATTCAAGTTCAAATCTGTCCCAGCTGCTAGCAAGTTTGTAACAAGAAAAATCAGAAATTTTACATTGGGTTGTGATGTTAAAGATAAAATTAATTGGAGTTTGTAGCACACAGATTTTGTTTGGTAACAAGTTCCTGTCCCTTTAAAGAAAAAATAAAACAAAATTAACCCAGTCTTAAGATTTTTTTAAAATCTTACTATTACTAATCCTATCTCCCCCCCAACCATAACCTAACCCTCCCCCTCCCCCTACATCCGTTTTCATTTCGTGCTCCCATCACGGAATTTGCTTCCATTATGAAAATGTGTCACTTTTCGTGACAAACCAACAGATCAATGTATATTTTGTGATGCTGAATCACAAAATGCCGTGAGATATGGTAGAAAAAAAATGCAGGTGTTGAAAGCACTGAATTCAAATATGTTACAA
Source organism: Thalassophryne amazonica (assembly GCF_902500255.1). NCBI lineage: Eukaryota > Metazoa > Chordata > Actinopteri > Batrachoidiformes > Batrachoididae > Thalassophryne > Thalassophryne amazonica. The sequence goes on from NC_047119.1 coordinate 13,191,496, forward strand.
ATGTCCTAGTCTCCCCTATTCCTTAGTGCAGTCATAGTTTCAGATGGAACAATACGCTTGGTTATAAATGGCTTGGTGATAAATGTGATGGGCAATAATGTGTGTAATGTTTGTATGCTTTCACATAACATGCAGTGAAAAATTGCTTTAATTTTCAAAATGTAACAAAACAACCTGGGTTTCATGCCTTTCTCTTATTCTGCACGTCAGAACACCTCAGAGTGACGTTGATTGAGTTTGCACGTCACCACTTTCACATTCAACTGTTATTCTGCGATGGCGCATGAGAAGAAAAAAAACCTGCATGTTTCAGGAGGAGCTCTTGAATCAGTTTCCTAAAATCGGATTCACTGCTCCTTGGGAGTGGATGGGGGCGAGGGGTGCTGTCAATAACCCCACACTGACCTTGCGAAAACACATTGACCATATTCTCCAAAGTGAACCGGTCAGGCTGCAGCAAGCACATCCGCTCCTGCCTCCAACCATGCGAGAGGGAGAGGAGAGCCACAAGAGATTTTGGAGTATTAATAGTGACTTGGGGGTGTGTGTGCCATATTTAACCCCTCTAAACAGCACAAATCCATTTTCTGGACATTCAATTTAGCGCAAATGTTAAGGAAAATGGTGACAAATTGCTCCAGACGCAGCCAAGATGCGCCCACGATAAACCGGCCCATTCACACAGATATGCATCTCCACCCGCATGGTTTTTACGCATTTATTTGCCCCTGGAGCAGCACAAACAAAACAGAAAATCTGCGTGGCCACCGCGTTTACACAGTGTGTGACAGGATGCAGAATGCAACCACAGAGATGATCAAAACCGGTGTGGAACAACTGCGCCAAGCGCATGCAACACTCCTTTCCAAAAAGGAAAGAGAGGGAAGAGAGAAGGAAAAAAGCGCACCTGCAGGCCGCGTGCGTGGACATACCTGGTTTTTATGCCGGGTCCCATCTTCGAGTTCAGAAGAGCTGTTCATGATTCCCCATCGGCCATTCACGATGCTGCTCCAGAGAATCCGCGCGCTCAGATCCACCCGCGTGTTCGAAGATAAACAGAACAAACCCGCTCTTTTTTCAACTCTTCACCTGTGATCGAACGCACTCCATTGAAAAAAAATAAAAGCATAAAACAGATAATGGAACGCAAAAAGGAAAAAGAAGCACAATTGCGATCGCAACTACTTGTGCGGCGCAGCAATTACCGATTTTTACGCACGAGAACTGGATGTTAAATTCCTCTCAAGTGGCCACCTGCCGTTTATTCCGATAATGGAACGCTGGTGGACGGTGTCCATGTTTTGGAACCTAACTCACGAACGCGTCGAAATGGGTGTGGGAAAAAGAAAAAAATTACTCCAAAATTATCCGCAAAACGCAGGCGAAGTCCATTTACTCCACAAAAGATTAATAATAATAAAAAAATCAAGATACAGGTCTCATAACTCAGTCTGACAATCTGTCCATCCTAAAATGTATCCGAGAGAGTTCTGACTCGCCGCTTGTAGACTTGTGAGTGTCCAGGATGGGATCGGGACGGGTCCCTGATCGCTGCTCCAAACCCCAATTTAGCGGCCACAGACTCCTTCTTGCGCAGGTTGATCCGCCTGTCTGACACGACGGTGCAGATGATCGCGCTCCTCTCGGTGCCGCGCACGGGGCTCTCCGTTCGTCTGACTGTCAATCAACGAGTCCGGTCGGTACGCGCGCAGCGCAGCGCGCAAATCAAAGACGCGCCCTTCCCCCTGAGCCGCCGTTGTCGCCACCACGGATGGCACTCGTGCGCAGAAACACGCAGCATCAGATTGCTGCAAATATCCTTTTGTAATGGGCTAATGTGGCAGAAACCTAATCCCGGATTGCGGATAAATTCCTCCTCATGTAAGAACAGAAAGAAAAGCGCATTGATTACAGATTGCTTGGGGAATGGATTAATTAATCATCTCGAGGTGTCACATGATACATTTGAATGGCGACTGATCTGATGGTTTGGGATTTTCCAGCAGAGGAACACGAGTGATACAGAGAGCAGACTGAATAAAGAGAATACTGAAGTGAAACGCTGCCTCATTTATTTAAAAGAAATCCTACTCCAAATCACAGGAGATCCGAGGTGAGCTCTGACATACAATCAGGGGAAAATAAGAATATATGCAAGACAGAGCACCAAATTACAATGGCGAAGTAGATGTTAACAGAAGGTTTATTTTATGAAGTTGTGCTAATATGTTGTTTTTATTTCCAGGATCTAGTTCTGGATGTTCTTAAAATTAGTTATAGTCATAAGGTTAAACTCGAAGAGCACTCTTTTGAGTACACTCTCAGAAATGAAGCACAGTTTTTTTTATGTAATTAATACTATTACTTTCAATATAATTGCAATTGTTAATTTTAGGTATTTAAGTAACATTTCATTTGATTAAATTAATTTCAACTACAATATTGTTTTGCACTTAATTGACAGTTATGTGGAAAAAGTTACCTTAACTTTATCAATTAAAATTCGTTTTATTTCTTACAGTGTATTTTCCATATAGAAAGGCCAAAAACATTTTGCATTAAAAATGGCACTTGAAGAGTTTAATCTGAAGGCTAAAAACATGGACAAACTGTATATGATGGCAGCCAGGGGTGCCAAAAAGGGGAGAATAAGGAGAAGGACTCTTGGTGCCCATGAATGACAGAGGCCCAAAAAGGCTCCAAATACAATTAAAATACTGACTAAATAATATGGGGCGCCCCTGATGCCAGCCATAGTTTTTTTTTTTTTTTTAAACAATAGCGCTCAAATGGAGCAGATCTACATGTTCTTGGCAGTACTTAACGCTCAACAACCTCAAATGTGTAAAGAAACCGAGAAAGGGCAAGACTAATGTGACTGGTGCAGGAAGAATGAAGTCCAAACATGCCCTCCTACCTTTCACAGTTGCCATAAACTTCACCATAGCTACCTTTAGTTCGAGTGCTGATTGATGCATTTTTGGGGGAACTGGGTGGTGGGTTTCATAATGGATGGTTTGGGTGTGGGTACAATATTTCAGTATATTAAGATGTATGGCCACTCAAAAACCTTTATCACCTAATATCTTTATTATTTGCCTAATATCACCAAATCCCTTATGGTATGATTTCAAGAGGATTGAACCCAAAGTTGCAGACGGGGTCCAGACAGGAGTAGAAAATGTCATCTTATTTACCATAGAACGAGGTGAGTCCAGAACTTTAAGCACAAGGAATCCAAAACTGAGGAGCAGTCCAAATAAACAGGAATAAAGGAGGAGAGCTGGCACTGGTAGCACCAGGACAAGGGGAGACACTCAACTAGCAACTACAACAGGAGCTGAACACACTCAAATAACTCAACAGAGAGAGGACAGAACAATGACAAACTTAAATAGTGACCTGTGACGAGAAGACAAGAGACAGGTGTGATGATTGTGATGAGACACACCTGTGAAGGAATACCAAATGACAGGGCCATGCCTACAAACACACACAGGGACTGACAGAGACAGAAAATTAAAGGCTAAAGTGTTGCATACAGGGAAATACAAAAACAAGCAAAAACCAGGAGAGAGGACAGACCACAACAGCTTGCTAAATTGTTACTAAAGGCATCTACATATGAATTAAATGATAAAATTTCACTCAAACAAAACTGCACTGCAAGCCATGTTATCTCTGATATTTGTTTAAAAATGCTCAGAAAGGCCAATTAGTCAACTTAACTGAGACAAGTCAGTCCACAGCAGCTGGTAGTGAGGCCCTGACTCAGACACAGCTGTCACTCAGAGCAAACATTTAATAATTTATAAAATAATTAGATAGAAAACATATGCTGGGCACAATTATTGGCACCTTTCATTGTATTTACAGTAAGTCATCACTGTCACAATTGGTTTTCTTTACACATCGGGATGGATCCATCAACATTTCCTAATCACTGCATGGCTTGAACTTTATAACAATTAATTTAGAAATTCATATAGTATGGCAGTTTGGTAACTCTGATCGGAAAAGGCGGTTCTCAAAAACACAGTGACTGTACAAGAAGGAGACTCGTGGGAGAAGCCTTTAAGACACCTATGACAACTCTGAAAGTGTTTTTGGCTTCTGTGGCTGTAACTGGAGAAGCTATACAGTGCAACTTTTCATTGTTGCATCACAAGTCACAGCTTCATGCTGGTGGAGTGTACCAAAGAAGGATTTTTATGTAAGAATAATGATACAATCTGGACTTCATTCTCGTACTTTCTGGATAACTGTAGTTAGAATTTCAGGCTTTCATCTTAAGACTATTTCTACCTTCACACTGAAATTCTATCTATCTATCTATCTATCTATCTATCTATCTATCTATCTATCTATCTATCTATCTATCTATCTATCTATCTATCTATCTATCTATCTATCTATCTATCTATCTATCTATCTATCTATCTATCTATCTATCTATCTATCTATCTATTTCTTTCTTTCTTTCTTTCTTTCTTTCTTTCTTTCTTTCTTTCTTTCTTTCTTTCTTTCTTTCTTGTTAACGTGGGTAAAAACGTACCAAATTCAATTGTTCCTTCCAAAAACGTGGTCCTTGAATCACAGCAATAGAAACAATTTGTGATTCAATGTTCATTAGAGGAACACATGAAAAAGAAACTGATATAGTTCACAAACTTAAGTGGAAAAAAAATC